>NW_010228090.1:46986-49207 GCF_000690775.1 Eurypyga helias
CCCAAAAATACACCCCCCAAAAAAACCAACTCAAGTGTGAGGGACTAGACTGCCTTCTGATCTTTCCTGCTTGTGAAAGAAAAGTGCTGTTTCCACTTGATATTGGAAGCTGCCAAGAGAAAATAGCTTAATTTCTATGCAAGCAGAATGCTATTAAGGCTGAGAACTGGAATTCAAATATTTGAATTCACAGAAGTAGTTTCAATGATAGCATGCACTGCATTGGAGGGGAGATTCATCACTCTCTTCAGCTGTCTCTGCTTATTTAGAATACAGCACTGCTCTTCTGAAACAGCAGGGACCAAGTGAAGAATTTTCAGTTGCTTGTAACCATTTGCAAGTATGGGGAAAACTTTCTGTGCTTGTAAAGGGTTTGCCACAATGTTCAGGGAGGACATCTGAGATGAACCCTGCAGGGAGAATAACTTGGTATGCCTAGGTGAGTACAAAAGGAAAAGTTACAAAACCATGGGCCTGGTTGCTTTGCTCCTGTCAAATAACAGGAGTTTGATTAATGAAAAAAAAAAAGTACTGTGGTTTTGACCAGGAGATTATACAGGACCCAGAGGATGCAAAACTTTACGTGTCCCAGAGGTGGGGTGGAGGAGGAACCAGAGCTCAGTACAGTTTTACTAGGCTCCAGTCAGCATGTGTGGAGCAAAGTGCTGTAAATTTGTGGCCATGATTTAACGTGAAGATTAGAGCCTGCTAGGAATTTTCCAAGAGAACATTTTTTTTTCATCAGAACTTTTCATGGAAACTTATCACTTTGGATGAAACTTTTGCAAGGAAAAATTTCTGTGATCTGGCACTGAGTTTCTGTACAAACCCAGAGCAGAGAGCTCAGAATAGCCAACACCCTGGAGGGTAAAGCTTTTCCTGGGAATGCAGGAGATGTCTCTGCCAAACATGAGGTCTTGATTCTCAGGTTCCTGTTCCTTCACTGTTACGAGCTATGACTACTGGGCTTTTTGCTGTCCTGGGTGGATGCCTCTTTTCCTAAGGGGGGTGTAGGGGGGAGGTGTCTCTCATTCTGTCTCCTCTTTTGTGTTCTGGTGCAGAAGAATTTGTTGGTATAATTCTAAAAATGTTAGAAGGACAGGAAACATACTTCCCACCCTGTCCTAATGATGTATTTCCACATATTCCCACCATATGCTGTCCCTATGGTACTGTAGCATGTTTGTAGGCTGTGGGTCAGGCTGGCTCTGCACTGCTCAGTCCTGATCACTCAGACTGGTGAGCTGGCTAGAGAAATTGGGTTGTTACCCTTCTGTGTCCCTGCTTGGTTTCCTCTGCATTGGAACCAGGCTGTGTCAGGAGGCCGGGGCAGAGAGCATGGAGCTTGCCAAGGTCTCTGACACAGGGCTGGGGATGTCCACTACTGCTCAGCCACAGCAGCTCCAAAGGGATTAATGCTGACCCAAAAGGGCTAGCTGCTGTGTTCCCTGAGGTACAGACATGTCAGAGGGTGTGTCTTGCGGTAGAAATGAAAAACTTTTACTTGGGTTATTTGGTGATTAAGAATGAAGGAGGGTATAGCCGCTATGTGACTGTCCCAGATTCGGCTAGCATTAGGACTGACCCAGGATTGCAGGGGAGGTTGGAGAGCTTGTTGTCTCCCTCCCTTCTTGGCTGGGGATTTTTTTGTTGGCAAGTGGTATATTTATTCATTGAAAATTTAAATGAGCCTAGTTTTGATTGACCTGGAAATACCTATGTACTTGGATTAAGTTTTTATAAGTTTATTTGGCTGAAGAAGTAAGGAAATAAAATCTGTCAACTTCAAAACTACTACATGTTTTGACATCCCCATCACCTGCATATTAGGCTTCTGTGTGTCTTGTTAATGAAGCTGGAAGTGAGTTAAGTACTTTCCACATGAGGGAAGATATACTGGAACATTTCTTAGCCAGCTTCAGTTTGGAGCAGACACTTTAAAAATAGGTCTTCAGACATTCACTTGATCTCAGCCTCAGATTTTTTCTATTTTTAATGTAATTTCTGATGTAGCTTATAAGCCATAACTCCTTAGTGGAACAGCTTTGGAGACCCTGAGCTAGATGACTAGCTTAGCTCCACCAGCTGATAGTCTGTCCTGGTCCTCTATGACATTTAATTTAAGTGAATTGGAACAACCTTAGGAGGATGTGATGAAGCACCTTTCTAGCCTAGTAGGTGTCACCTTTTTTTTTTTTTTTTTTTTTTCGGGAGGGGATTG
>NW_010228090.1:49270-71680 GCF_000690775.1 Eurypyga helias
TCTTTCCCCTTCCTTTCCCACAGAGTCACATCTTTGATTTGAGCCAAATTGTTACAACTATGGCAGACTTGCAAAACTTTTGGTAATTTCTGAAGGAAAAGGGATTAATGAGGTTTTAATTTTAACATTTATTTGAATATTTTAACACTCCTGGCTTTGTGGTGTCCAGGATAAATGTGCCTGGTGAAGACAGAATGAAGCAGCAGGCAGAGTAGAGGAAGGTATGTGTAGGAGACTGGAGAAGATACTTCCTGTGTTTGCTTTGAAAGGATTGATGTATAAAAATCCTTGTTTGTTTTTAGAAGGAGCCTCTGGAGGAAAACAACTGTGGGCAAGAACGTGCAAAATGTAGAGCTAGAATTATCTGACATTGTCCTGTCAAATGTTAAGCCAAACAGGAAGGTTTATTTTACTCCCTTCTTTTTTCTTTTGGCAACTACTTCCCCAAGCTTCCTATGGGGTGGAAATGGGCAATAAATAGCAGGGTATCTAATGGCATCATTCCAGGCCTCCCAGCTACTGGTGTTGGCAAGGAAATGCCTCTCCTTTTGCTTCCTTCTTATTTTTAGAGTGCTGAGTTTTCAGGGGGTCGGCTATTATCAGTGAGAGTCAAACCACAGTGGCTGCCTTCTGCAGAGCTCTTACCACCCTGCCAAACTGGAGGAAGTTGGAGTCATATAATTCACACCACTAGTGGTTTTGCCTTGTAAGCAAGACTTCCTTTAAATTTAAAATACATGCACACAAAACTGAACTGTCTCATTCCTATAGAATCCCTGTTTTAAATAGGTTCACATATTTGTCTTAGGGCCTTTCCTCTTTTCCCCACTGCCACTTCTTCAAGTTTAAAAATGCTCACTGGGGAGATGAATTGCAAACAGAACCAATGTTGCTCTTGGAAAAGTTGCTCAAAGTATAAGCCCCAGAGGACAACAGGATGAAAAAAATCTTCTCTCTGATTTGATGACTTCCATATAAAAATGATCTTCTCCAAAATTCTATTTTGAGCTTGGTGTATTTGAAGGTTTCTTTTTAGACTTGTCAGTCATTCAAACTGTAGAAAATACAACTGGGTTTATGTAAAATGGAGGGGATTTGTTTGTCATGAGGTGGTAAAAAGAACCAAAACCACCTGAAGACTTCAAATTTCTGAAGTAACTTTTTTTTTTTCCTGTGAAACTTCAAAAACTATTCTTAGTTTTGCACAGGGGTGTTTTATTTTCATTGTAAATTTGTAAGTCAGCTCAAATAATTCAGAATTGATTCACACACGATAGGCTTATATTTCTGTTTGGCTGTGGAGCAGAGCTTTAAACTAGAGAACTTCAGCTTGGTTTTGATTTTGACATGAACATTTCAAGCAGCCCTATTTCAACAAACTTTAATGCATGAACATTTTTTCTGCTCTTTGTTGAATATCTTGGACTTAGAGCAATCATGGCTGGGAGCTTTGAACTCCAGGAAGTACCCTGAGTTGCTTCTTCCCCCAAAGCACACTCAGCTGCATCAACTTTTTTCTGACTAACGTTTGACCTGTACTGAAGAGGCTCCAGTGATGGATATTACACACCCCCTTGGTGGTGTTCCAGTTGTTAACCAGCATTCTCATTCCTCTGACAAATAAATTCAAGCCAACAGTCAGTGGTTTGAAAAGGGGCACGGGGAAAAGAAAACTTTTCTAAGTCTGTTTCCTGGCTGTGGGTCTCAACTGTGGCTTTAGCGTTACATCTTGTAGTAGAGACCACTGTGGAGATACAGCATACTTACATCCTGCAAGTGTTAGGTACAGTCACAGTACCTCCGTAAGAGAATTGGTGAAATTCCTAACTACTGGCATGTAAAGACTAAGCTCTGTCAAGGTCATCTGTGGTTGGTGTTGAGGTGGCGTTGGTGACCCCCCAAAGTTTACTGTTGTCATATCGTGCACAGCTTTTTATAGTTTTGCCAGACGTTTCACAGTTTGGGATGAAAAGCTGAATTGTTGGATGCCTATCTCAGCTGTGACATTTTTTGGGGAGGACTTGAGCCAAAATGCTTTGGCTTTCTTCAAAAAGGCAAAGGAGGTGGGATTTATTTTGAAAGAAGTCTGACAAATACCCAGATGCCAGAAACTTTGTGCTTTGGACCAGAACTTTTGTAACCAGTGCAGAAGGTGACCTCAGTGCCAGAGGTGTAGAAATCTCTCTGGACTGGACTGCATTCTGACAGGTTGTATGCAAATACAAGTTTTGAATTTTCTCCTAGCAAAGGAAAAACTGATACCTAGGTTAGATTTGCAATTTTACTTGGAGTCCTGAGGCACAGGCAAGGTATGACACTTGATGTCAAAGGAACAGGTAAGGAAAGAACCAGGGCAGAAGTATCTGCTTCTACAAGTTCAAATTCTGGTCCAGATTGCACCATGGAGTTTAATCATGGTAGAGATCTTTCAGACATCATTTAAATGTGGCCTTGGTGGTTTCTGAAGAATGATTGCATAGTCATGAAGATGTCTCCAGGTGGTTTACTAAGTCTGTGCTAATTGGTCTGGCCCCTTGGGTACATATCAGTCTGGGATTTGGCAAGATGTGAGCTGAAGCACAGTATTTTCCAGTCACGTGGCTTTAGCAGAATGGTTCCATAATCCACAGTGGCTTGTATCGTACAGTTTCTGTTGCAAAGGCTGGGGAGGATTCTGGAGCTGATTGTCTTGGAAAATCATGATGCTGAGTTGAGAGAGCAAGTTTGTTTTCAGTTGTGCTTTGTGCAGTAATATGGGAACGTAGACTCTAGACAATGAGGTGTATAACATCTGCACTTAGTCTCCCACAGAGGTTCATTTTGAACCTGAGGACTGAGACATTTCTGCTTTCGTGTAATGATAACTTTGTACAAGCCTGTTCACTCTATTCAATGTGAGATTATTTGTTTTTACCAGAAAAAAACCACCCTCAGCTATGAACAAGTTAGAATATTTCTACAAGATTATTACTATTTTTATTTTGGTTATAAACCTGACGAACTCTTCAAACAGATTGAAAAAAAACCTTAGCATGTTTATCCAGACTGATGAATGTATGTCCAGAAAAATCTCCATTGTCGAAGTACCGACATGATTTCTGGGAGAATATGGCCTAATTACTCTGTTATTACACTAGAATAGTCCTGTTCTTGTTGTTTTCTTGACTCATTTGGGTTCCAAATGCACCTTTTCTCCAAGCAGAGTTTGATGCTTTGAACAGGTAAGCACAATAAATTCATTATAAACATTATTTACACTTAATAGTCTAAAGAGCAGAACATATTAAGAACAGGATTTAATAGTCTTCTGTACTTATTTATCATTGTCTAATGTATCTTTGAAGATTTAGGGGCTCTTCCCTTCTTCTTTTTTGTCCTTGAGAGCCCTGGTTTACTGGGATAAGGCATGATGTTTCCTGAGTGGTAACATTAAATGTATTATCCACTTGGTGTGCTTGAATACGAATTATGATAGAGCAACCCTTTTGGAAGTAGCTAATAAAACTCATATTCTAAGCATGGGTGCTGAGACAAGGAGACTTATACTATGCCACTTTTAGGGATAATGTATATCTTTGATATCCATGGATGCTGTAGTATAGGAACGTTCTGAAATATAGTGCAATCTGTTAAGTGATTACCTGGCCAATTTTATGCCAAACACATGGTGTGTGTTTTTCAACTTAGATTAGTAAAATATGATTCCATATAGGAGTATGTAGTGTTCTGTTGACTGCCATAAATACAAGGATAAAGTACAGCACGTGTGGCTTAACTATGTTTTTTGGAATAAGAAATCTATGTATAATGAACACTTCAATGACCTTCTGGGTGAAAATATTTACTGTTTAGAGAAGAAAACAAGGAAAAACAATTATGAATTTTTCCCATATTGGGATGATCTGAATTTATTTAATAAAAATATTTTACAAAATGTATAACTTGGCATGCAAGTGTTAAATCACTTTTAAATATATCTTTGCCTTCTATAAAAACCAAATAAACTGTTTTAAGTGTATCCATCACAGCCAATAGCCAAGTTCAGTTAATTTCCATGGGTATCATTTGGTCTTCTAACAGGCATGGAGACTTTGAGAAGCATTGTGGAAGATAATTTATTTTCACAGCATTTAATCATCACAGTCCTTATTTTTCTGTAGAAACAGTGTCTGGGTTTTCCCCAAGTAGATATTTTCTACTAAAAGGTGAGTCTTAAAGTATGGTTAAGGAGGCAGCAGAGGAAAGAAAAGATAAATATTCCCTCCTTTGTTTTTATTGGGTTCAGGAAGAAAACTAATTCTGCAGGGAGAAACACAGTACTGCAAAGCACGGTACTATGTTTTGTGCTGGAGTCCCCAAGGTGGCATGTAAAAAGCAGACAGAGAAACTCTGGGAGAAACCATTGTGTGTGCTGGCTAGGAGATGGCCGTTGTTTACATGGCACATGACATCTGATAACGTGGCTAAGAACAGGTTAGACTGCGGCCCTTTGAGTTGCTGGCTTGGACTTCCTGAAGCTGAACTCTTGTAGAACACTTGTGGCACTGGTGTTGCAGTAGTCACCATTCCTAGGCAGGTTACTTTTTAGCATGTAGATTGGAGCTGTTGTTGCCACTGCTGTCATTTTTTGGTCTTGTTCACTTGTTTTAAGCTGACCTGTCCCAAAGAGGCAGAGAAGTCAGAAAGAACCCTTGGGGAGGAAGAGGTGGATACCTGTTTTGCTAGGCCAAGTAATCAAAGGTGTAGCTCCGTCAGAGTTCGTAGAATCTGACCACTGAGAATTTGGCCTGCTAACAGTAAGTCACTGCCCAACATGGGTATGGTCTGAAGATCCCATCTTGTTATGAAGCTGCTGGGCCAACGTCTGGCTACCTCTAACACTCTTGACTGTAGCTTGGGGTGGCTTAGTAATTAATGTGTAAGAAGAGAATAGGGATCCATGAAAATGAGCTGCCGTGTTACGGAGTAGAGACAGCATCTGCCTGCACAGTTTCTTGCTCTGATTTTTATTATCTTATCTTATTAACTTTTTCACTTTGGAAATTTTGGCGGAGGTTTGTAGGCCAGCGGTTGCTAGCACAATGGAGATCAAAGATAGATCAAACAGCTTACTTTTTAAAATATTAAAACTTGTATATTCTAATATAGCGCAGTCTCTGACAGTTATGTTTGTAAATTAGTGGATGCTAAAGGACATTTCTGTCTCCTGAAGGAACACAAATATCTTCTGATAAAGTTTGAGTGGCAATTACTGAGCTTGCATGCTATATGCATGTTCCTCTTCTGTACAAGTGGAACTGTTTAAAGGTTTGGAAGCTACTCTGTGCAGAACCTTTGTGCAGAATTTTTTTTTTTACCTGTAATAAAAATAAAACAGCCCTTGGGTGTGTCCAGAGATCTCAGTGACCTGAAAACAGTGCAGATTTATGCTGCTATGATTTATTTGAAGCCTTGTCATCTGCCTTTAGTTTTGCAGTGAGCTGCTAATCTTCTCAGATTTTGTGCACTGTTAGTACACGTAAAAAGCTGTCCAAAATGTTGATATCGGCATTGTTTGACATTTACAATGAATGTTTTAAAACATATTTGCCCTAGTTTAGACCAAGTTTTACAAATTTATTTCAACCTTTGCAAATAATACTAGGAAAAAAGCTCAGGCTAAACATTCAGGGTTTTGATTTTTGGATGTGGGAGGTACAGTGTGAACTGAGTGTGTAATAATGAAGTAAGAAGGTAAAAGTCCTGTGTGCTGAAAGGGACTCTTCCTGTAAGGCTGGTTGGGTAATTTAGTCAAAAGTCTGAGGGATGGGAGAAAATAAACTTTCTGATGAAATGAAAAACTTAAATGAAAACCTTCTACTTGGGTTGAATTTCTAGTCTGTCTTCAAAAACATTAAAACTTAGTGAACTGAGAAAAGGTTTTAGTTGCCAAAAACAAACAAAATTTAACTCTGTGTAAACTGGAAACTCCAATTAAATTGGAAATTGTTCATTTTCCTAAAATGTTTTTGTGTGGGTTGGGAAATGGGAGTATAATTTCCTGACCAGCTCTAACACAGGCTTGAAGTGCTGCTTCTTTTTATACTTTGTAGGCAGCCGGAACTGGTGACTAAGGTTTCGCTAATATTGCAGATTCTATGAGCTGGTTGTTTGTGAGCATGTAATTGACCTTTGCTGGCAAAGCGGTGGTAAGGTAAGGAAAAGGAGAAGAGATTTGAATTCACTTATTTTCTCCACCTTGGAGGAATACACACCAATGCTGCTTCTTGTTTTAGAAATGTTTTAGAGGTGCAGTCTGTAGTAACTCTTTCCATAGCACATAAGGCAATTGCATGTATAACAGCACACACTTAATTGTGCAGGTAGGATCCTGAAGTTATTCAGCAAATATCTTCAGTGCTGGGAAGGCTCCTTACCCGTAGTTATCTGTTAATAAACAATATGATCTTCTATAGACAAGCAGTGTCCCTAATTCCTTACCTCCTATGGATTCAAAGGATGCTTTTCCTGAGCAGTTTCTGAGAACTGAAACAAAGAAAGATACAAATCAAAACTGATTTCTCATTTCTCGCTCCCTGACACATTATTTTTTTTTTCTCAGGAAATGGGTTTTCTTCACAAGTGGAAAAAGGATCAATTTATCAATGACAAATGGGGGTAAAAGACATTTTTTCTTTCAAATCAGGTGTATGTGTGCATGCAGTTTAGCTTTTGAACCTAAAAAAGAAGAAAAGAGCCTACTTGAATGTTGGCCCTCACTCTCAATTTCCACATAATTTCTAACTTTGCCCAATGATTTGATGTAGCTGAATGGCACCCGAGATAAGTGTAAAGCTGCCAAGCACAGCAGTTGCAACTGTGCTTTGAACGGTACTGACTTTCCAGCCAGGTAGATGTCACTGGGACTGAAATAAATGCTGATATTTATGAAGGGGAGGGGAAATAAAGTTTAGCCAGGGGAGGGGAGTAAAATTTCTGCTCTAGCCATTTGTCATATTAAATGCTCCAAATTCTCAGTTCTGGAGTAGTAAAAAATCTAATCTTGCCTTCCTGTAGACTTCTTTCTAAATGTTGCATCCATAGCAGCATCCGCAGTGACTGAAGAAAGTGTGTTTTATTGCCACGTGGCAGTGTGTGTTGTTTTATATCCCTTGCTGATATGGCTGTTTTGTGCTGGGTTTTGCTGGTCTGGATTTTTTTGGCAATAGGTTCTGAGGGCAGTGTGTGTTGTACTAGAGCAGGGTTATTTTTCCTTCCATAGCAGGAAGGATCAAAACATCTTTGTCTCTCACCTTTGGGGTGAGAAGAAGGAAGGTCAATTCCGAGGTGCTGAATGTCCTTCACCTATGTTGAAGTCAGCAGTGGCGATGTCTTCCTCACGCTCATAGGACTGTGCCCAAAAAGCATTTTCATTTCAGCATTGCAAAGGTAGGAGCTGAGAACAGGCTGGTTTTCTCATTGTGTTTATTCAGCCGTCTCTCGTTTCTGAAGACCGGGTTCAGGAGCAAGGTACCGCACAGTCAGCTTCTCAACTTGCTGATGTTTGCACTCGCCTTCCCATGTGACTCATTCCAAACACATCTCGTTCATTCAGGAGGGTAATTTTCTATTTCCACTTTGGTGCACTTCTCCTCCTCCTCCTCCTCTACCCCCTCCTTCCACATCTAAAATGTCCTGTCAGCTGCTGTTTATCTGATGGTTCAAATGTCCATGCTTGGTTTCTTTTTCCCTGTCACTACGGTTTCTCCTTCCGTTCCAAAGGCTGTTTTAGTTGTCATTTCTATTCCCTTGTCAGCAGCATTCTTCATCGTCTCTGGCTCGGGCAGTCTGTCTACATGGTTTTCTTTAGAGGTGTTTTTGTGCTAAATGAGTGCCTCCTAGGAAGCCCAATGTAGCATAACATAATTAAGTGACAATATATGAGGTGCCAGTCCTTTACCAGGCAGTTAATGACTGGCTGGAAGATTTACAGGCATGAGGTAGAGTCAAAGGAAATTTAGCCCTCCAGCTTGCAGTTAAATGATAAGTAGAGGACATTTGAACAATCCTGAATACCAAATAGTATCTATTTTAAACTTAGCCAGTGGTCAGCTTGTTTATTTCTATATTAAATTGAATGAATGCTAAATTTACCAAGGCTGGAAGATGGTATATGATGCCATTCCCCTTGGTGACCAGTATCCCTGGGTTGTCTTGGTGTGGTGGACGGTGGCAGCAGGCTTAGTTTTCATTCTGTATCTTCCAGTATTTATGTGGCTACACCTGAAAAGACTTTACTTAGGGTTCTCACTAAATGTTTCCCTTCCTCATTACTTTAATTGCAATGGAGTGCACGCTCATGATCTCCCAGAATAGCCTGTGTATTCTTTATCCCTTATGCTTACAAGCTTTGCCTTAGCTGTGTGGAGGTCCCAGCCCTGCTGCCAGTTTGTACATGCCGCTGTTGTCTTCAGATTCCACCTTTTTCTAGACACAAATAGCTCATCAAGCTTTCTGGCAATGCTTTACAGCTTGCAGAAGTGAAGTACAGGGATGTTAAATATAACTGTATGCTTTGTTATTTTTAGGTGTCTAGATACACTGTAAATGGCTATATGTATCCCATTCCCCATTTGCCCCTTCCGCAGCCTACATGGAAAGAAATATGAAGATTGTTTACCTTGGTTCGAACTTACTTTATGTATTTGAAAAGTTTCCAATGGGTTCTGTACTTTTAAACATATTTAATGTGAGCTTTCAAGGCCAGAGGGAATTATGCTAGCAAGACTCATGGAAAGTGTGTGTATGTGGCACAAGGAACATAGGTTGAGTGATACCTGTTCACATTCATCTTTTCAAAAGGTGAAGAGGGGAAAAAGAAGAATCTCTTCAAAACAATGTCTCCAAGATGAGTCTAGGGTACCAGATTCTTCTACTTTTGCCTATTTTTAATTTTTTTTTTCCCCTAGCTCACTGATGTTTCCACTCATTACTTTATTTTTCTTTTATTTTTTTTCTTCCTTCTTTTTGGTAGCAGATTGCTGTGGCCACTAAGAGGTACTGTTGATACAGCTCTACTTACCGGAGTCTAGTTACTGTAATAGAGATCTTTTTGTGTACTCTGCCTGTTTAAACTGCTCTTTCATTGTATCCTTTTTTTTTTAAAAATGACTAGGCTGTTTACATTAGCTTAAATACTCACTTAGTTTTATGCCGTTCAGCTTCATGTGCACGTACAACCCATGTGAATATAATGCACAGTGATACAAGCCAGGATTGGCAATGTACCTGAGTACCTGATGCTCAGCCCCCTGGTTACCTCTCAGAGATGTTGATGCTAGAGGTGCCAGAAGCTTTGCCTGTTTGTCAGACTGTGCTGGTAACCCATGGTTGTTCTTAGCATGCCTGAGAGTGGTGTGCAGGCACTCTGCACCTGTTTTCAGATGCATGCCCCACTCACAGGTCAACCTTTACTCCAGAAAACTACTTGAGCAGCAGTGGCTCCTTTCCCCCCAGGTCTTTAGCAAAGCAACGCTTTCCCTAGAAATTGCAGTGACATCTTTCTTGGTGTGTGGGGTGGTATTTCTGTGGAGTGGGTGGGTGGGTGGTTGAGCTAAGTGAGATTGAGCTGTGTCAAGTAGTGAAGGGGAATATTGAGCATCCTGAGAGGAAGGGTGTAGGCTTCTCCAGGGCTTCTCATTTCAGGGCTTTTGATGGTAGAGTCTTGTATATTCAGATAGTGCCCAATCTTCTAGACTTTATTCAGAGCAACTTCAGATACTTCTTTTGGCTGGCTACAACCTGCCCTGTGTTTACTGTTGCAAGCAGTCCTCGCAACTGCTCCATGTTGGCCTGTCTCGGCCTCCTTCCTGGTTCTCCTGCTGCCCAGATAGCCTTGGCATGACTTTCTGCCGTGTGAAGGTCCAAGTGGCTTGTGCTGTGTGAGTGTTGCCCGACAGGACACTCGCCTCTGTGCTGTCTGTGTCCTGTTCCTCCCCACGGAGCAAGGGCACTGCTCCAGTTTCTCTTCTTTGCTCCCATTTTGAGTCACAGTTTTTGGAGTGCTTTTTAGCTGTGTAGAACAGATTTTCTCAAGAACTGCATTGGTTCTAGCCATGGGATGAGCACTCCTGCGTGCTGGGTTTTCCTGCCTCCCCCAGTTGGGAATCTTCATTAAGATCTTTTCATGGGATGTACTGGGATTCCTTGTCAGTGTGCTTGTGAGGGGTCCCTTATAAACTGGCTGAATACAAAATTGTTATTAAATGAATGTCTACAGATAGCTATTAGTTACCTGAAGGCGTATGTATTGAACACATCTTGGTGGTGCTTGTACTGGATGCACCAGAGATGCATGGAGAGCATTTCTTTGGGGTTAGCTCATTTTACTCCTTTCTGTGTGTGAAGTAGTCCACTTTAAATCATGCTTGTTAAATTCTGGTGTTTTATATTTCGGAGTATTATTTTTGTCTTAAAGTTTTCTCTCTGAACTCCATATAAAAAAAAAAAGTCATAATCCAAATGAACATTTTTGGGAACTACTTCCACTATGGGAAAAAGTTGGAACGTTTTCCAAAAATATAAGTACAGATATTCTTGAAAGTTTAGTAAAGAGGGTTTTAGGACCAAAACTTTTCATGTGTTCCAAGTGTCACTTGAAACATGCTCCAGATCAAGATACATGCTAGTGTTAAATGCTTAAGTTTTACTGAAGCCAATGAAGAAATGGTTTGCAGATTTCAGCTTTTGACACTTTAGGGATCTTCCTTTTCCCTTATTCCATCTTATGTTTGTGGATGCCTATATTTAAATAAAAGTTTGAATTGTGAATCTCTACTTTCTCACAATCTGAATCTGTTTCTCCTACAAGCATACCCTGTACCTCTTACATTGCTTTTCAACCCCATGTATTTGATCCCTCTGATTTACCACCACACTACCTGCATTCATTTTGAGTTGTCATCATGAGGTTGCTGTATGCCATAGTGAGATTTCCCATGGTTTAACTATGCGATCATGAGTAGCATCTGGACCTCCAGGAGAGTCATACGCAAAGAAGTGTGTCCAAATGCACAACCATTTAATTGCTGAGTGTGTGTGCATGTGTATGTCGCTGCCCTCTCCTGCATGAAATGGGTACTGCTCCAAGATGTGCCTCAGGCCATTTTATTGAAAAAACAGCTCTGCCCTCCTCTTGCTGAAGGAAAAAGGGTCTTGTGGCTTTAGTCTGGGAAACTGCCTGCTCTTTCTGTGAAGCTTACAGTGCCTGTGGGGAGCTGCAACAGGATAATCCTCTGCCTTCAAAAAACAAAGGGAGAAAAGATGGGGAAGGTTTGCCTTGTTTTGTCTCAAAGCGGGTTAGAGTGTAGATATTGATTTGATATAGCTTTATTATTAGATGTGTTAGGAATTAAATGATGTTTCTTTACTGCTTTTCTTAATGAGCATTGGGAGAGCATCCTTCTCTAACAGCAACACTCTTGGGCACTTGTATAATACTTTGATAACATGGAAATGACTATTTGGCTGTTTGATGCATATGGGCCCAACTGGTCTAAATCAAGTAATTTAACTTACAGAGCTGGGGTCTGAGTCTGAAATTGCCCACAGTTGTAACTGCTTGGCTCTAGGATTTTGGAGTGGAACTTTAGAGATAGCATGGCTAGATGCTGAGGAGTTCATGTTTCTACAAAATTAAGAGTCTTCTGAACTGAGCTCACTTCTAATTGCAGCTGAAAAGGGCACCCATAAATCTGAGTGCTCTTTGTTACTTTCTGGAAGGTCTGCTGTCTACTACCGTATGTCTGCAGGACATTGTTGAAACCCACTGAATCATGGTGTCTGTAAATGTTAGGAGGCGTATCGACTCGCAACAGGAAGTTAGGAGTAATCACAGGAAAAGTAGAAATTCTGCTTCATTTCAAGACTGCGAATACAACAGCTGTGTGAGAGCCCCAGGGCAGGGAGTTCCAATGAGAGTGCCAAGTGGGGGACCAGATGGCTTTGGGGGATTGGTAAAGTGTATGAAGTCATTTGCCTGTAAGTTACGAATTCAAGTGCAGCTCAGGCTTTTATACTGGCTAAAAGTTATGATTGTCTGCAGTGGTATTGGATTGGACTTTGAGGTGCTAGCAGATAAAATTGAACAAAAAAAAGCCCCTAATGAATGAAGAAGAAAAGGACAGTGTTACAACTGATGCAAAGGGCTAGATTTCCAAAGAGTGCTTAGCCCATTTGGTATAGAGTATTTTGTAGATTGGTTTGCTTGTTTAGGGAGTGAAGCTAGACTCCTTTTTCTTTTTTTTTTTTTTTTTTTTTGTGGTGGTGTGGGGAAGGTGTCCTGATTTACTGTCACTGACTAATATCTGATATCCTTTGATTCCTTTGTCAAAAGCTTTATACAAGACTGAACTGTATGAGCTGAGACAACCTTAGTGTGGAATGTATTTTTTTCCCCCTCTTCTTTCAGGTTTGAGTTGGATGTGGAAAATGGGTATAATCAGGCTTCTGAAATTCAGACAAGCACTTGGTCTACTCAGTCTGTGTGAAATTAAACAACTTCTTGCCTGGAGTCAAAAGAGTGGTAGATGTGATCTTTTTCATTTACAACAGCTAGATATTAATAAACAAAAGAAGGCTTGAGGCTGGAAGACAGTTGTATTCTTAGCAATTGAATTTTGATTGTAGGGGCTGTTTCTCCAAAGGCTGTATTTACAGAGCAAGGAG
The DNA here is from genome assembly GCF_000690775.1 of Eurypyga helias. Classification (NCBI taxonomy): domain Eukaryota; kingdom Metazoa; phylum Chordata; class Aves; order Eurypygiformes; family Eurypygidae; genus Eurypyga; species Eurypyga helias. The sequence continues at coordinate 61,976 of NW_010228090.1, forward strand.
GGGGGCAATATTAACACACAGTGAGATGGAAAATGCAACTGAATGGTTTATATGCTGGATGGGGATAGAGATGGAGTTTTTGACATGGTTCCTTGCTTCTCAGCTGGGCTTCAGCAGACTCCCATTTCATGGGTGCTGGGTGGTTGCAAGGTGTGTTGAAGGTGTGTGACCCTCTTGGGAATGCTTTGCAGGGCTACAGGCAACTGCTAGAGCAAAGTGGAAGGGTAAAATGCCATGTAGCCTGTGGATGTGGAGGTTTAATTTCTGTGTTCTCATCTGGCTGTGCCCGTATGTGTAAAATATGTGAGGTGGCCTTGGCTACCATCTGTGGTCTCTATTGAAAGTGGAGAAGGTATGGAAAGATTAGGAATTTGGGATGATGACATGTTTGGAGAATGTTTAATTCAGTAAGACACTGCCAAATGGCTTGTCCTGTCCAAGACTGACAAATAAGAGCGAGAAGGGTGATGGTTTAAAGTGGAAGGAAGACAAAAATGTGGCAAAATTAACAACTTGCCCCTATGCACTTTTAACTACAGAAACAGCCTCTCCCCTGTAGTTCTTGAAAACATCTGCCACTAAATTTGCATCTACTCTGACAGCCAGATGTTGAGGTTTGCAATCACAGTGAGATAAAGCTGCACATCCTGTATCCTAAGTACTCTGCTAACCAAGCGTGACTTCTGTGTTCATAGATTCCACTCTCTCCTTAGTTTTTTAAATTTTTAAAAAGTTTTTATTTTGTGCTTTGGGCTTGTTTTCAACATTCCTGAGCTCAGTATGTCTGAAAGCAAAACTTATCAACCCGCTGGAGCTGTGCAACTAGAGTTTTGGGACAGTGATGGAGTACCAATCCCAGGAAAAAAAAAAATGGTGATTCTTTTCACACATAGTAAGATCCAAGTGTTGGTTTTTTTTTTTTCAGCTCAGAATTTTCAGTTTATGTAGGAAGATGAACTCTGAAATGTTCTTAGCTTTGCCCCACAGATTAACCCAAGCATTTGAATGGTGGTTTTGTATATATTGTCAGCTAATCACAGAATGGTTTGGGTTGGAAGGGACCTTAAAGATCATCTAGTTCCAACTCCCCTGCCATGGGAAGGGTTACCTGCATGAAAGTGAAGCAATTTAGGTGAGTAAGTTAGGATCTCAAGAAAGGTAGGTCATGGTGATTAAGCATGGCCAATTTCTAATTGAATAAGATGGCATCAAATCTGATAACAATTGTTTGGTGCCACAATATTTTGTGGAATTTTACTATTGAGATAATATAAAGACACTGTAGTTCTCTGTTATATTTGTCTACTGCTTGATTTCAGCTCCTTGGCACACTTACATTACAACTGGTATAGAAAAATAACCTGTTGGATTGTATTCCACTTAATCTTCCTGGGTTTATGGCTATAAACTCTTTAGGAAGGTGGACGATTCTGTGTGAGGGATGGATTCTGAATCTAAGTATGAAGAACAAATTATAAAGAGTTGCTTGATGAGATGTGAGGGAGGAATTGAATAAGAGGAGAACAGAAATGGAGAGCTTTTCATGCCAGTTGACACAAGTGTTTGTGCTGATCAGAAACCACAGAGCAGCAAACCACACTTCGTTATTTGGGAGCGGAAGATAGATTTCTGTTTTTCATGTTGCTGCCCATTTCATGCCACTTACATGTGTTGTATATATTGCATTGGTGAATATTGTCATGTAATCTGTTTTGGTTTTTGTTTAGAGGTAGATTTCTCAGTATTTGGAGTCTCCAGATTTGGTTCTGTGGAAATTGAAGTGATTTCTGCATTCCAGAAGACGTGTACAGTAAAGCTTGTATGACTGGGCGTAATTGCATATCTGGGAGGATAACAATAATTTTCGAGGAGGATAATAGGAATTTCCTTTCAATGATGAGGTTTCATTTTTCTGGCACATCAGTGAGTCCACAACAAAAATGTCTGACCTCAAATAAGTTTAAGAGAACAGAAGACAGCATCTCAGGTTCTGAATATAGAAATAGCTAACAGTGGCGTAATCTCTCTTACTGTGACTGGGCCTTTGGAAAAAGAACATGCCAGAAATATTGCCTTTGTTTTTGGCATGGCTAATAAATTGCTCTAGTCAACTGGATGTTCCTATGGAAGGTTACAGTAAATCATGGGCCTGGATATAAGCTAACATTTCCTTCCGTGGTGCAAATCTTAAAAGGTACCCAAAGACTGTTTGGCTATTCTGAGATACGGCTGCCTTGTGGACAAAGTCTACTCACAAGTAATTAGAGCCACAAGAGGGCAATGGGTCTTTTTATACAAGTTGGACGTAGCCAAAAAACCCTGATAATTCAAACAGTGAAGTCCTTCAGACAATGGTAGAAAGTAGTTTGAAGGAAAACAGTTGGCTGAAAGCAGAGGAATAATCTTAAACAGCTCGGTTCATGTCTGCAGAATCACTCACAAATAGAGCTGTGTATTTATTATTTGCTTAGTGGTTTTAGAAAAGTTGTATGTGCTTCCAGTCCACTACTTAAGGGAAGAAGTCTTAGTTCTTGTGTGTAGTTCTTGCATTCCTGTGCTAAATTTATTATCAAGCATACTGCACAATTTGCACTTGGAATATATCTGGATGTACCTCATATCTAGATGATAGCTGCTTATCCAGTCTCTCAATTCCATTGATATATCCTCCATCTTCTCCCCCTTCCCCTTTTATTTTCTTTGCTTTAAGATATGAGCAAAGTGTGTTTAAAATGTTTGAAAACAAGTTTCTGAAGTTTGCCTTATGATTATCCAGAAAAATTCTTAAGGTACTGAAGAAGTATACAGGCATTTCATATTTCAAGACTGCCTACTAAAGAAATATCTTACCATTCTATCACTGTTCACTGTATTAGATAATTTTTTTTTTTTTAAATGGGAGCTTATACAAGCCTTTTGAGGTCAGTGATCCTTTTTGAAGAAGGAATAGTGCAGAAGCCCTGTTAGACTGGAATTAAGATTGACCCATTAGGGTGTCTCACATTCATTCTCACTTTTCCCTCCACCCACTGTTTTCTTTCTTTAGAGCAGGTAGTTGAAGGGAAGCAAGTATCTGAAAACAGTCACTGGAGGGGAACAGTTTTGTTCCTCCTGATTTATGTTGCCAGGGAAAAAGCGGTACTAGGCTCTCCTTCCCTACGAGTGTGGTGGCAAATGTGCCAAGCACAGCACCCTTGGGATAGATTTCCTTGACCAAGGAGGAAAGGGGTGGGCCTTGGTGTTCAAGAGGGAACAGTCTGGCCACAAATGTGCTGTGTAAATATCGTAAAGTATTTGTACTCCAGAAACTGCTGATGCAGTCATGAATAGAACAGGAGGTTTTGTTACGAAGTTGATTTGTCTAAGCATATATACTTCTCTATATTTTCGGAGTACACAATATGTGTAAAATATCTAGGTTGTTTCTCAACTAACTTTTTTTTTTTTAAGAACACACAACCAAAAGGAAAGTGGTGAGAGAACGAAAAGGTGGCTTCAAAGGGTTAGGATTAAGGGGGAATCTAGCACCTTTGTGGTTCATATCCTGTGATTTGTCAAATAAGTAATTAATTATATATACTTTTTCGTAACAAAAGTGTTGTTACTATAAAGCAGTATGAAGGTGTGAGATGTATTGCATTTGAACTTTTGAATAAGAATCATTGTATTAGCATTTTTTCAAATTATCAAAATGAACAGCAGCTTACAGAATAGTTTTGCAGTTTGAAGTTCAGAAGCAAATAAAATGAGGTGCATTACTAGGCAACAGAAGTTTGGACTTGGACTAAATTACATGAATTCCCTTTGCCTACAAAGGTTGAACAGCTTATTTTTGCTGGAGATGGAGGTAATGTGAACATATAAAAAGAGTGATGTGGAATGTGAGCAGGGGATAGTCCTGATTCTGCTCTGTTCTGTTCTTCCTTTCTAGTAAGGGCTGCTATGGCACAGTGACTTGTTTTGACATCTGCACATATGTGCAACATACCAAAAGAAGACGACTCCCTCCCTCACCCACTTCTTTCAGTAGGTTTTAGAAGCAGCTGTCTGGCAACGCATTTGTGGTACTGCTGACATGCCTGTAACTGAGCAGCACTGTTGTGGAAACCCAATCTTCAGAGAATCTTTATCAAGTTTCAAGACTCATGACAGTTGCTAATTTTGGAAGACTTTCAGTGAAGCACTTAACAGTTCAGCTGAACTTTGGTTTCATCTATTACTAATTACATCCAGAAGTTAGCCTGAGTGAGAGAGTAAAACTTCATCAACTCCTGACCAGGACAATGGCTGTGTGAAAAAGGACTCTGCTCTGTTTTAGAGCTCCAGGCTGGGGATTTGGTCTGTTCTGGAAGATAAGCTGGATAACCAGACTGTCTCACTTCATCCTCTCCACATGTCTTGATGACCTAGTCTCCTGCTTCTCTGCTAGTTTTACATCAGCTAATTATTTTCTCCTTGCCTCACAACTCAGAGCAGAGTTTTCTTTAAGTTATTTCTACAGCATCCTCCCCGCTGAGAAGCCTGGAAGGTCCCTGGCAGCATGATGGTGTTCTCTGTTCTTTTTTATTTTCTTCCCGTTACATGAACTTACTCAAGAAATCCTATGAACTTACTGCTTGAAGTGGCTAGGAGATTGAGGAGGCAAAAACCAAACAAACTCCCGGGGCAGTCCCCCCTGCTTCAGCTTCTTGGAGGCAGCAATATTGATTGCTCAGGCTTTGTACAGAGTTGTGTGGGTTGATCTCCTGACACTGGGTCATTAGTATGGTTATGTCACTTGCCATGTGGGTGAAAGCAGATCTTGACCTGCTGGCTGGTGTAAAGTGAGTGTGCTAGAAAACTAAAGTCAGAGCAAGAGCTGAATGTCCATTTGGATAAAAAACATGTTTGAGGCTGTGAGCAACCTGGTCTTGTGGAGGGTGTCCCTGCCCATGGCAGGGGGATTGGAACTAGATGGTCTTTAAGGTCCCTTCCAACCCAAAGCATTCTGTGATTCTATGACCTGCAGACTGGTTGGGTGGATCTTAAGCTTGCTGTGTTCACTGATGTGAAAATGCAAAATCATTAAAAGATGTGGAAACATGCATAGGAGTCTCTCAGTAATTGAGGTAGAAATATATATTTCTGTAGCTTTCAGTGACCTTGTGAGTCTAGCCTCCTTCTATAGTTTAAAAAAAAAAAAGGTAGCAAGGAAGTGAACTTTCTTGAATTTCAGGTTCTTTTTTGAAATGAGTCAGCACAGTCTAATCTGTACTATGATTAAGTGCCCCTATCCAGGAGATTTAAAGAAGAAACAAATACAGTTTTGTTAGTCCCCTTCCTCCATCCTCCTGTTGTGCCATTTCTGTGCTTGTTATTTTTTCTGGCTTGATAGATGTGCATCCAGCACATAAACAGAAGCATGCACACGTGTACACATTCTCACATCCCACCACACCCCCCTGGGTCCTAATCTGTGCCAGTGTGGTGGGGTGATACAGAGTCTGCTGCCTGGCCTTGTCAGAACTTGATAGCTCTCTAGATATTGTATTCCTTGTTGCCACAACACCAGGAAAATAGTATGGGATACTGCATTATAAATATAGCTGAAGCCTTGGGGAATGGGAGCATTTCTAAATGACTTGAACCTATGTCAGAGCCTAATTTTATAAATAAATGGGAACATGATTACTGAACACTGGCTGGATTTTTGCCTGCTGTGGTGCTCAACCTTGCTAGACAATTGTTATACTAAGGGATTATCTTTTCACAGAGTAGAGTTGTCTTTTCTGTTTGTTTTTGTTATTTTACTATTCACATAAGCCAAGGGAAATGAAAAGCATTGTAATCAGTCATGGATCTTTTTACTGAATTAGCTCTAGCTTTGCTTAGAAGGTTTTTATGTAGTACATAAAGTTTACAACTGGAGGAAGGTTAAGAGAGAGGAGAGAATTTGACAGGTCTGTTTTACAAAGTCACCTCAGTAAGGTCATGGAATAGGGAATCAAACAGATAAACATCTTGATAAACAGAGTTATAAGTGAAATATAAGCCTGACTATAGGACTAAAACCACATTCGTAATTTATGGAACTATAAGACAGGATAATATACTGCCCTGAAGTCATCTTTTTATTTCAGACTTCAAATGTAGTTCTAAAAAGAAAATAAATTATATGAAAGTTGTCATGACAAAAATTGTACACCTTGCTTGCTGAGACCTAAGTCTCAAATGGCTGTCATTACACATTTCACAAAAATATCTTGCTTCAGTGTCTGTCCATCTACACTGTTTTTTAAAGCCTGCTATTGTCTGTTCATATTGAAGAACCTCAGCAACCTATTAGTTTTTCACCGGTAAGAAGTACACTGCAGTCTTCTAAAACTTTCTTGAGACTGGACAGTGCTATACATAACTAGAAACTATATACCTAGATATAGGGTGGACAGCTGAGCTCTAAATACTCAACTGTGAAAATATCAGCAATAATTACTTCTCTTATACTGTGACTGTCTTTTGATAGTTGTGTTTTAATAGCTTAAATTTTCAAGATATTTGGAAGGAGTTTTAATGAAAGGAATGAAACAAAAACAACCAGAAACTTTTGGTTTCTAGTTTCAGTACATGCTTAAAAGAGGAGCTCAAGTAGTAAGGGTCACACCGCAGTTCTGAATCTTTACAGAATTATAGTTAATATTCTAATAATCTCAATACAGAATTAAATAAAAATGCACAGTGTTTTTTGTGTTGTGTTTTGTTCCCAAGAGCACCAAAACTTGATTACAGAATGCATTAAATGAGAAGCGATTTCTCATCCAAGTTAATGGCCTGCATGAAGGTGTCTGACTGCCAGTGCATGTAAGACTTGGCTGATAAAGGCATGAAAGCATACGGTTGCACTGTTCTGAAGAAAGATGTTTATGAAAATTATGGGGAAGTAATTAAGCATAAATTGAAATTATTTGATATGTAGTTTTTAAACTTATTTTCATTTTGTATTTTAATCAAAAGATCTGCATGAAAGTACAATTTTTACACCCTCACTTGTTTCTACTCAAACTTCTTCACCTGAAGTCTTAGACTACTGTTAGTAATTTCCTAAAGGATTGTTAGCAATGCTATAAATACACTGGTAAGACCTTGGATGGAAAATTAGAAACAAGAAAGATCTCAGCACCTCTTGGAAAGGGTGCTGATCCCACACTTTGAATGGTCTTGGCTGAAGGGGTGTGGAGTCTTAGGAACCAAAGCTATGCACCAGAATTACTAGCTGGGGATGTCAATAGATGAGGCTTAGTGTTTAAGATGGTAATAACTGACCAAAGGGACCAGGCTTCTTCTAAAATCCTGTAAAACTCCATCCCTGTCTCAAAAAGTAAGCGGAGAGGTTAGGCTTGGAAGAGTGTACATGCACTGAAAATAATGCATTTCCAAATCTTCATGTGAAAAAAAAAAAAAATTAAAAATGAAAAGCAGCATGTGGGGTTCTTTCCCCTTTTCTGTTAGTTTTGCAAATCTTATTGAGAAAATATTCCATATATGCTTGATGGAGTTTTAAAAATAATTTCAGGAGAACTTCTTTAGGGTAGGGAGGCGTAAGGCTTGTACTGCGAAAACATGAATTCTTAAGAAAGTGCAGCCCACTACTCTGCAAGACTTCGTCTACATTCCAAGCTAATCACCTCTGGGTGACCTTTCTGGTCCACTTTTTCAGTGAGAAGACTGTCCAGAGCATATTGACAGTGCCATCATTTTGGATTTACTGTTGTCCATACACCGCAAGAAAAATATCGATTAATAAAAAAATTGGCATTGAATAGCATCAAAAGGTGGCAAGCGCCTAGCACTACTGGTTTTGCATTCAAATGTACTTTGTCCTCAGCTTTAAATCTGTACCTGAACTTCTAATTTGAAACCAACCTACCACAGGTATTCTGGTATTCATTTTCTCCCATCATACCTATTTCACTTGGTAGTGAAACTAATATTTAGTAGCCTTTTGAAAAATTAGAATACTTGAACCATGTATAATGATACTTGTTTGCAGTCTAAAAATAATCTAAAATTCAAGATAACAGAAAATTCTAAGCTAAACAAAAGACTTTTTTAAAATTTTATTTTATTTAAAATAAAAAGCCTGTAGAGTGAGATCCAGGAAGTGTGTTTTGCACCTCTCTGGACTCTGTACGCTCTGAAAGCATATAGGTGGAGGTGGTGTCTCTGTGGCAGTTGACTTGCAGCATGCATGAGTGTGTGTGGGTAACAGCAGCATCAAAGATGCAGTGGCATTGCCTTTTTCTCCAGGCTTCCTGCCTGAGGAAACAGCACAGCCTTTACAATCTGCACCACATCTTGTATTACCGCTGCTATCAGTCTAGCATGGGTATACGTGTGGTGTAGTAAGGAGTCTCATTTGGGCAAATAAATGAAGGACAATAGATTTTTTCCCCCCTTGATATCATGTTTTATGGCAGTCCCACAAAATATATAAAAGAAATCAGGCTCCCTCTTCTATTGAAGGAAGAACCTTTTATCTCTGTCTCTGCCTCACCTGCCTCAGCTTGCAAATATAACAGCTGCACATAATATTAAATGTACCCACTGACTAGTGATGTAGTGATTCAAAATAGAATACTACTTTGACGTGTTTACTGGTTTGTGTGTAGGGTTTTCTTATTTGTTTTGTTTGATTTTTTTTTTTTTAAAAAGATGTAAGCACTTTGCAAGAGTAAATAACTGCAAATGCTACATGGTCTAAATTCCAAAATGGTGGAAGAAAGGGGGTTGCATATACTGAATAAAAAGAAAAAAAAGTTTGAAGACATCCGAGACCAATAACAGATAGTAAAAGAACTTGACAGCGGAAGGCAAGGGAAGAAATGATGCAGATGAAGAATAAGTGGAAAACGGTTAAGTCAGAGGGAGTTATAGACAAGATAATTTTGTCTCTGTCAATTGGGCAGAAAATGGGCTGCTACCAAAAGGAATAAGAAAAGGTGAATAGTTCATGGTGGGGGGAGGAGGTGGTGGAAGACACGTGCATAAATGCTTTCAATCGATGAGGAAAAAGCTGGTAAAGAATGAGCCAAGCCGAATGGGGAATAATTTCTGTGTGCTTTGGAGTTCACATGTGTATAGAAATCTGGTTTTCAGCCTAGTTTGTGAGAGGTGGAAGTGGCGCGCACAGACAGTGGAAGAAAGAGATGATCTGTACAACTATCTTGTCATATAACCTGGCTAAATCCAATTTTGATGACTTTTTAATCTTCCATTGGAAATCTCAGTTGGAAAGTAATAGTCTTCACATTTTTCAAAACCCCAGGGACCATAATATTCGATGCAGATGGAATGGTCCCTGTTTAAGCTTTCACTATTTCTAGGTATTCTCTCTGTTCTATTTGCTCAGTATGAGTAATCATCAGCCAGGAACCGCTTTGACTTTGATGCAATCCACTGGGGACACTTGTAATACCAGGGCTATTCCTTGTGAAGCAGTTTAGGATCAGGATGCTGCTGAAAGGTGGCAAGAAGCAGATAGTATAGATTCATAATCTGGCATTTTAAGATGATGTTCAGCCTGGCCTCTTGCCAGTCAGATCTTGAAATCCTTCAAGGACAGAGTTTCCATGGCCTCCCTGGGCAAACTGTTCTAGTGTTTGATTGGCTTTATAGTGGTGTGCGTTGTTTTTGGTGGGGTTTTTTTTTTTGGGTTGTGGTTTTCCGCCC
>NW_010228090.1:71718-71928 GCF_000690775.1 Eurypyga helias
TATCTGTAGTGAGTTTGAGTGTGGTCTCCTGTTTTCCTACCTTGTACTGCAGTAAAGAGACTGTCTGTCTTCTCTGTAATCTCCTCTTAGGTATTGGGAAGCTGCTGGTAGGTTCCCTCAAAACCTTCTCTTTTCCTTGAATAAACAAGCCCATTATCCTCAATCTGTAATGCTTTGCAGCCCCCTCACCATCTGTGCTGGGTTCAGCCA
>NW_010228091.1:0-513 GCF_000690775.1 Eurypyga helias
AAGCTGGGATTGTTTACAATGGTACTAGGTTTGTACTGTTGGGGAGCAGGCAGGTGACTCGACAGAACACAGGGATTGTGGAAGAGCCACCACACTGTTCTGTCCTAAAAGAAGGGACCTCTCTGAGCAAAGCCCATGGCAGACAGAGCCAGCATGTTCACAGCGTCTCTCCCTTTCTCCACTGCAGCTGCTGCTGTTTGCAAGCTGCGAGTACCTCCTTGTGGGTCTGTGTGACTCCGCGTCCCCGTGCTTTGGCTTTGGAGAGAGTAACAGGCTGGGATACTCCTGTGGCCGCTTACAAGAGCATCACGGGATTCTGTAGGAAAGGAAAACCATGGATTTTCTTTGGTCTTTTTCCCCCCACCCCGATTTTACCAGCCTATCAGGTCCTATTAGAGCTACTCCCAAATCTGAATACGCTTTAAGTATTCTGTAGGTATCTTCAAGTACCTAATAAAAACCATGCTTACGTCCCTGTTCTCCCCGTGGGAGAGGGCAAGAAGAGAGGCTGGT
>NW_010228092.1:0-303 GCF_000690775.1 Eurypyga helias
CCAGCCCCCACGCCATGCTGGTACCTGGTTCCTGCCCCACAGAGGGTGCCTCATGATGTTCAGGACGGGGCTGAAGCAGCTGAGCCCTGTGTGGTCATCGTAGCGGCCGGCGGCGACGAAGGCGTTGTGCTTGGCTCTCACCTCGGTGGCAGTGGCGTTGGCCACCCGGTAGATGAGCTCGGGGCTGCAGGAAGAGCACTGGGGGTAACAGGGGTGTTGGGGCCGTGTCCTGCCTCCCTGGGTGCAGCCAGAGGTGCATCCCTGGACGGGACATCCCACGGGGACCCATCCCTGGTGCATCCC
>NW_010228093.1:0-239 GCF_000690775.1 Eurypyga helias
AGGAGGATGGAGACCCTGAGGATGAGGAAGGCTCGAAGGAGGAGGAGGATGAAGGCCACGGGGAGGAGGAGGATGAGGATGGCCCCAAGGATGATGATGGAGACCCCGAGGAGGAGGATGAGGAGGATGGAGACCCTGAGGATGATGATGGAGAGACCCTGAGGAGGAAGGCTCCAAGGAGGAGGAGGAGGAGGAGGAAGGCTCCAAGGGGGAGGAGGAGGAGGGGGAGGAAGGCTCCA
>NW_010228094.1:0-11589 GCF_000690775.1 Eurypyga helias
CCAGGGCGAGCCGGTGCGCTCCCACAGCTCTGCTCCGCGGTGCCCTCGGCCTGCCCGTTTCCGCCTGCGACCAGCCACGGAACGCCGCACGGCCCTACGGAGAAACGCCACGGAGCGTCGCGTCGCCCGGTGCAGGAGTCGGGGCGCTGAAGGGAACGCGGGGCAGGTGCTCCGTAGGGGCTGCAGGGCAGAGCAAGGATCCTCCCGTGGGAAGACGTTGTTGCCTTGCGCATGTACTGTCCCTCGCTCTGGGAGTCACATCTGACCCTGGCTCAGCTGCAGCCAAGGCAAGTCGCTCGCTTTCGGTTCTTCAGGACGGTCGTGCCGGGTTGTTTTCAGCAGACGACGCCATCCTGCCGGTCACCCTGCTTCGCGGGACGCAGTTTGCCGCACTGGGAAGCGGGTAAGGCAGCGACCAGCACCGGCTCGTACAACGTGCCTGTCCTCAGAAGCGTGCTTCATCCCATGAGCTGTCCTCCTCACGGTGTGGTTTTAGTCCTGATGTGGCACACAGATAAATAACAGATTCTAAGACACATCGAGAGAAGGTTCAAAAGACTATTTTGGGAGCAGGGTCTGCCTTTGCTTTTTTGAACTACACAGAACTTTAGAATCGGCATCGGTGGCATCAGAACTCTGCTCCATCCCCCTCTGCTGTACAGCGTCTGTACCCATGGCTGGTGTCACGAACTCTGCCCCCCTTCTGCATGGAGTGCAGGAGCCAGCACCCACATGGAGCATTACTGAAGGGCAGCAGAGCCGCTGTGTCCTGTGTCCAAGCGAGTGCCGTGGAAAATCCAAGACTAGCAGTACCTTCTCCGAAGACCAGGCTTTGCCCTCGCGTCTGAAGCTTCTTCACTGAAACAGGAAGATCAGCTCTGTGTGAGAAGTACCACCCTGTGGGAGATTCCATGTGGTCCTGCGTCCCCTTCCCATTCCACCAGCGCCAAGACAAGCTGCTGTCATTGAGCAGACCAGCGTTTCCACGTCCCATCCCCCAAGCACCAGCCCGGCGGCCGTAACATCCACCACGAGCAGGAGGGGGTTGTACCTTCCACTCGCGTCAGCATGGGGAGCATCGGCCATAAACCACGGAACACCGAACCGCTTTTCTGGGCTCTCTGTTGCGCCAGCCTCTACCACGTTAGAAAATTTCCTTTCACAGGTTAATTCTGTGCATTAAATACTATTTTTGTCTAAGAGGGTGGAGGCAGCTCCTGCTGTTCACGCGTGGGTATTTGAATGACACGCTTTAAAGGCTGCAAAACCAGTTACCACCCCTTCAGCTTGTGGGAAGTCACAGAAGTAAACACCAGGCAACACAGAGCTGTCCCTTTGCCCCTGGAGATGGCTTCTCCCGTCTGCCACTTTCACAGCCTTGGTTGGTGGTCAGTGCCCCACAGTCCAAGGAAGTCACTTGCCAGAGCGGCTGCTCCGGGCAGGATTGTGTGGGAGACCCAGCTTGCCCACTCTGAGAAAAACAGGACTGATGCAGACACAACCTCCACAGGTTTTCAACTCCCGCCCATGCTGTAAGGCCACCCCTCCCGCAGCCGGCAGCCACGCGCTTTGGAGACCTCGTTAAAACACAGCCCAGAAGCGATCAACCTGTCCTAATGAGTTGGGAGGAGACGCCTGCACAGCACACGGGGCTGAAGGTTTGTTTACATGCTTTATTTCAACGGTTCACAGCTTAGTCATTGTCTACAAAAATATATTTCTGAAACTCTGAGTCCTCTATAAAAAAGCTGGTCAGCAGCAGTGACCCGACAAGCAGGATGTACCTGGGGCAGCGTGAGCAGCCCCTGTACACAGCCTAGCGCGGCCGGGGCACTCCGGCCTCCCCCCGGGGGACCTCTGGTCTTTGGGATTAAAGCTCTGCGCAGTTCTGAAGGAGGGCGCTGGGGAGGAGAGCCCTCTGCTGTGCACCCACCCAGCACACAGGGAGGGGAGCCGCAGATCACGCCAGCAGAGGACCCGGCGCGCGGGATGGAGCAGCCCACAGGGCGCTCGAGCGCGGATTTTCCTTTGGGCTGTCTGTTCAGTGCTGCCGTCGCCCGGCGCCAACGGCTACGAGCAGAGGTACAAGCGCCATCCACGCCCAGCAACCCCGGAAGCACGAGAGTCCTCCGAAGTGGCGCGGAGGGCTCTGCTCGTTTCTACCCCAACGTTTTCTGCTGTGGCTCTCATCAAGGGGGAAGCTGCCTTCCCGTCCCATCACGACCTCCACAGTGCTGGACAGAGTCGAGCCACTGTCTGTGCTGTCCGCCTCCACCCCTCCTACCCGAAACGGGACTGGCTGTTTAATCCCCAGCCCTACTGGTCACCAGTGTGTCTCGGCACCAAGAGTAAGAACTGAGGAAATCAAGTGTCCCCAAACGCGATCTTCCCACTCTTCCTCTGCTCGGTTATGTGACTGGGCTGCAGAGATATGTCCAGTCAAGAAAGGGGAAAAACTCTTTTAAACAAAGAACTCTATCTTGCCCGGTGTGCCGGAGGGGACAGCGTGCTCTGATCCCGTATTCACAGGGCTAGAAGCCCCTTTCCACAAAACCATCTCAGACCAGAAGCTCTACGCAGGGCAGGGGTTTTCAGCAGCGAGCAGGAAAGCGGAGTTCCTGACAGACGGCTTCCCTGACGCACAGCAGAGCTCTCGCTCCCTGAAACTTCTCTCTGCCTGCCCGTCAGAACAGCTTCCTGAGCCAGCAGCGTGTAAATTTGGATTTCCTAGAGATCAGAGGGCTCAGGAAAGGGCTGCTGGTTACTCCACGTACAGCCGCAGTCGAAGGTCTGCAAATGCAAACTCTGAGCTCTGGGCTTTTGTTTGGAAAAGCTGCCCTGGAACCTGTGCCCACCACCAGTCCCAGCCTGGGAGGCCAAGGAGGTACGTGAATTTGAAGCAGAATCAGCATCATCCATGAAAAGAAAGAAGCCAAGAACCTTCCCCGAGACAAATACCTTCCCAAAGACACTCCGCCCTAAAGAACCAACGCCATCCCCCTAACGGCGGCTGCTCAGAGCGCGAGATCTGCAGGAAAACACCTGAAGTTCACTTCCTATTTTCCTTCTAGCCAGGGGCAGCGGCAGAGAAAGGAACGGATCACCTCGCTGCACTCCTTCAACTTCCTGACCCCGCAGTCAGGTTCCCCCGAACACCCTGCGCAGGACCGTCTGCACCGCAGGCTGCGCTGCCAGTCTCCGCCCAGCTCCCGGCTGCCAGCGCAGGGCAGAACCCGGGGAGGCAGGAACCCACACGGAGGGGCTGCCTCCCACCCAGCACCTGCTTTAACATTCCACACCACAGGAACAACTCCACGGGGAACGACGACATCCTGTGCGCGGAAAGGCCGTGACTGAAGCGTAACAGGATGAAATTCCAAGAGGATTTGGAATTAATGAAAATCTCCTGCGGAACCTGTTTTGCCAAGGCCTCCGTGCCCCTCAAAGTGATTCAAATCCCATCATTTGGGAAACAGGAAAAGACTTGTGAGCAACGCTGCTGCTGTGGCTTCAGGCGACACGCAACAAGTGGTTTTGCTCCGTCAGTGTAACCGAGCCGATCCACGTACAACACCCCTGCCTCGCCCTGCCCACTCCGGGAGACATGGGAGGCGCCAGCGGGACCAAGGCAGCCCCTCGGTCGGCTGCTCAACGCCGTCACCCTTCTCCTCGGCGCAGGCAGTGTCACCGCGCTGCTACGTCACCTCTAGACGCAGTTACAGAAAAAAGTCGCCAGCATGAAGCTCTGTGCTGCAAACGACGGACACGCCGCGGGTAATGCGCGTTTGCTGCGAGGCATGCGCCCCAGGAGCCGGCAGCCACACGTCACTGCTCCCTGCTGTCACCCACGGCAAGCTTTTCCCAGTTCTGTGTTCTCTTTCCGAGTCCCACAGACCCCAGGGTGAACTGCTCTGAAGCCCACAACACCCTGGCCACCAGAACACATTTGATGACATTTTAATCCCTTCCACGTCATTGCCAAGGCTGGCTTTGAGACTGGTACCTTCAGGCCTAGTCCCGCGCGGACAAAAGTCCGCGTGGTGAGGAACCTGCAGCGCCTGCGCCGTGCCTGCTCTCCCAGGAATCCGTCGTTACAGCGAGAGAAGTAACGCGGAGGGCTGAGCCGAGGCTGCATCCTACCAGGGGCAGAACGAGGACAACACTCACAACTTGGCCAATTCATTAGTACTTTTCTAACATCTGCCCCACGGCTCCACTTGGAGGTTCAGCCAAATCACACCAAAGCTGGAAGTCGCTACCGCAAGGTGTGCCCGGAGCCTGGTGCTGGGAGCGCCGAGGGCCACCCCTCACCGGGCAGCTCTGCTTGGGTCCTCAGGCGCACGAGGACGGTTCCCTGTCAGGGACAGCCAGGGCGGATCCATGGGCAGAATCGCTGGTTACACCACCACTTGTGAGGGGAGGCAAGGTCACTGCTGCCCTGCCCCAGGGCAAGGGAAAGACTCATTTAAAACTAAAGGGTTACAAAATAAAGGCAAGAGCTAAAGTTTGCCGGTAATGAAATGCATCCTCCCGTCCTGTCCGAACAGGAAACAGTCTGTAGGATGTTAAAGAAGGTCCTAGGAGATCCCTCCTGCTTTTTCTGCTGCCAGAGGGGAGGAAGATGGTGCTATTGGTCAGCGGGAATCTCTCTGTCGGCATCCAGTTTGCTCGTCTCTCCTGGGGAAGGGGTACGCGGTGCAGAGTGAGAAACCGACGGGATCCCGTGAGCTACAATCCCTTCCACTCCCGCTGGTTCTGGCAGCCCAGGGGGGGCTACTCCCACTACTCCTGGGGGAAACCTGAAACCAACAGAAACACAGGAATTACAAGCTTGTCCAGCAGAGTTATGCAAGGGGAAAGGAACAGTGGAGCACCGGCCAACACCCCCCTTTCTAACGGAAGTGCTCGGAGACGACACAGGAAAAGCCTCCGGAGCCCGAGAGTGGCACTGACAGCCTAGTGCCAAATGAGACCTGCTCTCTGACAGGCAGAGCCTCAGGTCACACACCAACCGTCCGGAACACAGCTGGAGAACAGTGTGAGCATGGTGTGAAGGTACATGGAAGGGCTGGAGATCCCTCCCCATCAGCAGCAGGATTGCAAGCTGCCAGTTACCCTTGGCTGGGCTTTGAGACAGAAAAGGTAAGGAACCGAGCTAATAAACCAGCTAGACGCAAGGTGAAAAGAGGACAGCAGTATTAAGGAATTGCTAACGAACCATTCTTGCCATTACTCCCACTCTGCCTTCCTGGGCCTTCTCCATAAACACATCTGAACCTCTGCAGGTCTCAAAGAAGGGAAGAGGATACATTTCCTACTTTGCAGATGTGAGAAAAACAGAAGAGAAGCAACCTGCCCACAGTCGCTTGGCAGGTCTAACAGCCAGGGACGTGCCCTGTTCAGGCCACTGCCCAAAATCCACTGACAGGGTCTCCATGGTCCCCACTTGGGCTACAGCAAGGGCTGTGCTTTGCGTGCACAGCCCTGACGATACGCACAACTTGTAAGTGTCAAGACCCAGACCTCTCTGCAGGCAGCCAGCCAGCTTCCTTACAGCACGGGAGCTCTTGGGCAGGAAAAGCTAACCAGCGTACGGCCGGAACTAGTAATGCCAAGTGCGTGTTCGGTCTTCATACAGCTGCTGTCAGGTTGCTGGAGAGCTCACACACAGAGCGCACGTGAACCGCAACACGCACGGGCCGTCCGCAGACCCCGGAGGGATGCTGGCCTACCTCTGTTGGAAGGTGTGTTGATACGCCTGGAAGCAGTAGCCCGGACAACCTCCGTATCTCACCTGTAAGCTGCAGCTCCGTTGAGTTCTGGGTGGACAGTGGCAGGATCGATACTGGACCACTGAGCTGCTAACAGCAAGTACTCCTTATTGACACAGTTCCTCAGAGCATCAGGTATGTGACCTGCAAGAGCACCAAGAATGACAAAACACCCAGGACATGAGTAGGAGGGGCTCATTCACTGAAGCCTTTACAAAGTAGAAAGGAAATGCACGGCATCTTTTCCATCTACCTCCACAGGATAACACTGGGCAGGGGAGTCTCTGCTCTGAACAACTGTTCTCCGGAGAAGACAAGAAACTCATCATTCCTTCCCACTTTGGGATCTTGTGGAAATTACTGGCCCCAAACGGCCATTGCCAAGCCTCGCCTTCCCAGGAGACGGTACGTGCCGGTCCAGGACGAGGCGTATGCTGCACCCACCAAGGGAGCCATTGCCAAGGGTCTGGAAGGTGTACCAGGCACAGGGCCTTCCCTCCAGCATCAATAACAAGACTCTCAGAACGCACAGCCACAGTTACCAGCATGTTCCAGTTCCCAAAACCAGTTACTGAGTCTGTTTTCGGAGCGGTCGGCGTACTCCCTGCAGCGCGCCAACACAGGAAAAGCAGAGCACACGGTCGTCCTTGTTACCTGTAATAGCTCTGCGGATCTCCTTGGCGGCGTCTTCCCTGGACTCGATGGAAGCCTGCTCGCTGTACCAGGCAGTGTGAGGGGTGCAGATTACATTGGGTGCATCTTTTAAGGGCCCCTGAGCAAAGCTGTGGGGAGGGGGGAAATAAATAAGTGGTTTCTGTCCAAGAATGACAACCCCATCTGTCCCCTCGGGTGTCACCGCGACCCAAATAAACCCCCAGGAGCCAGCGCAGGGGAGCCAGAGGTAGCAGCAGCATGCAGCGTTACCTGAAAGGCTCAGACTCGTGCACATCCAGTGCTGTTCCTCTGATCCTCCCCTCTTTCAGGGCTTGTGCTAAGGCTTTCTCATCCACCAGCCCGCCCCGGGCTGTGTTCACTAAGAAGCAGCCCTGGCGCATCTGGAAGAAGAAAAATAGGAAGTGGGTTGAGAATGAGACTTTCCAGGGGAGCAAAACGAATCTTGGGAAGACTACTGGAAATGAGCAGGAGCCTGCACTGACTGGATGAGGCCTGGACGACCCAGGAGTGCTCTCACCGAAAAGCTAACCACAGGGGGAATGCCTGCAGGCAATGCTTGAGAAATGTGCTTTAAAAATGAACAAACAAAACCAGGCGGCAACAAGGGCAGAAGTGGAACTCTCAGGTTCTGCACTCCATGTTCATCCTACTCCGTTAAAAAAGGAAGAGGACAGGAATCGAGTAGCCATCTACACAAAACTGGACTACAGCGTCCAGGCGTCCCTCGTGAAAGCACAGAAAAGCATTCCACGAGGAGTGGAGGAGAGCCCGAGACTGACTTTGCAGTGGGCTTGGGCAGTGGCCTGGGCGGAGCCGCGGGAAGAAAGGCACAGCCCCAGCCACACTCCCCCGCTCCATCCAGCACAGCCGAGGACGCCCCTCAGAGGTCCTCCAAGCTGCCGGGTCGCCCAAAACGTTCTCTGCACGTCAAGTTACTTGGCCAAAAAGAGCCAATCCCATTCTTAACATGAAATGCGGCACAGCACAAAGCACAGGCACCCGGATCCACACGTTCCCAGCCTCCCATGGCAGCGGGAGGCACACGGCAGAGGCAGCAGGATTCACACGCTCTCAGCCTCTGGGAAAGCAGCAGTTTCTGTTTGCATTCATTTCCACAGTGCTCTGTGGGGGAAACCAAGCTCCTGCTGCACCTGTTTAATAGTGAAGTCATTGATGAGGTGATGGTTATGTTCATTCAGGCTGCAGTGCAATGTGATGCAATCGCTGTGCATTAGTAGATCCTGCAGGGTTCCTACTCGCTGTAAACCCAAGGATCGCTCCACTCCATCCGGCAGATAGGGGTCATAGAAAATCACGTTGAAGCCAAAGGACTTGGCTCGCAGAGCCACTGCCTGTCCAACTCGGCCTTCACAAAAGAAAACCCACAATCATCAAGGAAAGGTAAAACAAACTTTAAAGACAAGATACTGGGGCAGACTGGGAGCCTACGCTGGAGTCTACTGCCAGGGCCCAAGGTGCGGCAGCCCTGGAAACCCCTAGGGTTGCCGTAGGGATCCAGAGGAGGGTTACTCAGTGCTGATCCCCTGTGGCTAATTCTGGTCTTTCCCCATGCAATAGCCAGAGCCTAGCCTAGAAGGAGCTCTGGTTTTCACACCGAACCTGGACCCCGAGTCAGCGCAGTAACAATCTCATTGCAGGAACCTGGGCAAGCCATTGGTAGCTTTCCGTTGCTCTGCTGCCGATGCAGGGCCTGGCACACAAGGCAGCAGTCAGCAGGAGAGCTGGCCGAACGTTCCAGTCCTCCTAGCCCTCTGAGCATGAAAAAATCCCCAATCCCAGGACACAGACCCAGCTCCTGGAGACCAGCATCACAGAACAGGGCACTAGCGCTCCTTACGGGTCGGTGTGGGTCACACTGAACAGCTGCAAAATTAGCACTTTTTTCAGTCTGTGACTCTTAGGTTCCCAAAAACCTTCACAGTTCACTTCTCGGTGTAGCAATTCCCATCACTTACCTAGTCCAATGATGCCCAAAGTCTCCCCACGGATACGCACAGCGCCTCCAGCCACCTCTCGAATCTGCTCTACGCTGGAGGCTCGATTCCCTTCCCGCATGGCCTGATGCAGCCAAGTAACACGGCGATAGAGGTTCAAGATGTGGCAGAGGGTGGAGTCCGCTGTCTCCTCTACTGAGGAGGAAGGGATGTTGCAAACTGCAATGCCTACAAAGCCACAGAGGTCATATGAGATTTTTAGCATCACAGCGCTAAACCAACATAGAGCTCTTCAGGTCGGAGTGTGAAAGGAAACTTGGTGCTCCAGAACTACTGCCAGGAAACACGGGATTCACTTCAGAAGCTCGTTCTGCAGCAACACAGATGCAACCAGCCAGCTTTCAACCCCAGGTAATGTCATTCCTTCCTTAGAAATACCCATTTGTCCGACACACTCACCAGAAAAAAACGGCTCAAATGAGAAAACTGGGTCCTAGAAGTGACGCACGAACTGACTGGTTGGGAAGATCTGCACCCAAAAAGATGCACGCTTTCCAGAGACACTCCTGCCAGACCAACTGGCAGACTGTTAGAAGAATTAGGACAGATGGTTGATCTCTTTCATGCCTCTCAGTCCAGCTCCTCACTGCAAGCATCATCTTCCCCAGGAGCAACAACAATTAACTCCCTGAATGCAGAGAGAAGCCACGGGAGCCTCTCTAAATCCATTAGAAGTTACACTTGAAAACAGCAGCACCTAATGCTGCCACTCTGGAGTAATGAACAGCCGCAGGGGAGCCCAAACCCCATGGCTACAGCCACCCGCTGAAGAACCGACGCGACCAGAGGCACAGATTACTGTCAGGAAAGGGAAAGAAGGAACACTGCAGCAAAATCTGGTCATTCCTGAGCAATCTATTAAAAAGAAGGTGTGGGGGGAAGCGGGCACAGGGGCTGGCAACGCACCACTTGACTGTTGCTGCCATCCTTCCTTCAACAAACCAGCCAAGAAATCAAAATAACTGGATGGAGAAACGGCCCCTTCCCAAGCGCAACCCCAGCCACGGCCAAGCCAGGGAAGCCTTCCTCTGCGGAAGCCCATCGCCTGTCTAAAATCCAGGAACAGAATCTCGGCAGCGGTTGAAGGCACATAAAGCCAGCAGCGCATCACTCCGTTGTACGACTGTTACAGAGGAGACGGCCGTGCTCTCCCCAAGCGCCAGCCGCACGCAGCCCCGGACACCCGACTCCTTTGCTCTATCAAGTCCTTTGCAGTCAGGCCGTAAGGTCTCACAGACGACTGGGAGGACACGAGGAGGGCAGACAGGCAAACCAAACTATCTTTCACTTCCCTGGTTACCACCTCATTCGACCTCAGACAAGGCACCTGCATTCATCTCCCACAGCTAGACACGAACCTGTGCACTGTCACGCCTACGCGTAAGACACCAACGCAACAGCAGCCCCTTGGTCAGGTGTGACCGTTCCGAACGCACAAGGGACAGGATCTTACCTCGGAATGAAATGAAGGGTCTGGCTAAGCACAAAAATGATCAGTAAGTGTCCGTGAAAAGGCAAATCTGGCCCCGCGTAAGGGTCGTCACACCATCGCTCCAAAGCAAGAGTGGGAAGCCGCAGCCCGACGGTGGGAGAACTTTGACCCATTTCTCCCTGGGTTAATGAGTGTGAAAGGGGGAAGGGAAAGCTTTGAATCCGAACGACTCGAAGATCCTGAGGAATGAGTTAGGTGCCAAACTCAGCCCAGAGATGTAATGGCTGGGTGAGGGCCAGAGGCCTTGCCAGGGACTCTGGGGACTCTTCAGCTGAACATCTCGGATGGAAAGACTCCTTTTGCTCAACGCAAGCACCAGACAAACGCGCTCTCTGTGGCTCTTCTTGCAGATCTGGAAACTGTAATGCCTGTTTCCATTTTATATATAAACACTTGCATTTGACTGAACCTTAATCTGATCCCTGTCACGTTTGGGAAGGCTTCCGATCACCGACACAAACGGAAAGAAGGGACAGGGTGCTGAGCTGACCCACCTCACCTACAAGCTACAAGCTCCAATGGGCTCACTGCCACAGGTTTAATAAACAGCAGCTTCTTGTCCCCTGATCCAGACTCTGCACATGCCTCGGGCTCTAAAGGGATCAGTAATAAAGTGCTGAATCGGCACCTACCTGCATAGACAAAAAATTAACAGGACAACTCACTGATCGAGCATTCAGTTAGTGTATCCCGCGTCAGCACCTGCAGGCGGCTTTCAGGCAGAGTTTGCTCAACTCTCTCCCCACAAACAACCCAAAGCTACCTCACCAGGAGTTATCTGGGCACCACATTCAGGTTTCTGAATCCCCAACCGTAGCGAAGACACCAACATCCCCCGCAGAGCCACCTGAGGGCTGAGAACCTCTCAGGCCACCTCCCAGCCCGACACTGGCCGGCTTCCTAAAGATGCCTGACACTGAGCAGCTCCGGACCTTTGTACACAGGTTTTAAACGCGTTCAGCTCTAAAACAGAAACACACGTGCAGCATTGTACTTCACATGCAGTTCTGATTGCAACGGAGCCCTAACGGTGTCGTCATACCTAATTCTGCAGCGGATTTGATGTCAACATTGTCATAGCCACTGCCAATACGCACAATGACCCTGAGGGCTTTAAATTTCTCCAGATCCTGACGAGAAAGGGTGATGGTGTGATACATCAGAGCTCCTACCGCCTCATTCAGCACCTGCAACAAAAACCAGGCCGCGTCAAGCTCTGCTGTGGCTGCTCTGAGAGGCAGAGCTCCACGTCCGACTGCTCGCACAGGTTCTTGCCCACCTTTTCATGGATTTCCTGAGTTGACTGAGCGTCACAGAATGCCACCGTAGCAACATCCTTCAAGATGGGCATCTCCACAGTGCAATCCCGTCCATCCAGGAGCGCAACCAGTGGCCGTGCCGGCATCGGGCCATTCACCACAGGAGGCCGTATGCCTACGAAGAAAGCCAGCGGGAGTGGTTACGGGAAAGGGAGAATTCCGGAACGCTCATTCGCCAGTCCAGCAAGTCCCTCGTCCTGCGAGAGTTCCGCAGCATGGAGGGGGTTAGTCAAAGCCAAAGAAACAAATGGGAAACGAAGCCAGGGAAAACCCCAGCCCTGCCACCACCACCTGCCGGGGTGCCCAGTCCGCTTCCT
>NW_010228095.1:0-2725 GCF_000690775.1 Eurypyga helias
CTGGCGCTCCGGCGGTGGGGACGGCGCGTCCGCCGGCATCCCTTCCGAACGACTTCTATAGGCTGCGGCGAGTGGAAAAACAACTTCCCTGCAGCTGTTTTATGTTGTTTGGGGTTTGGTGGTTTGGGTAGTGTTTTGGTTTGGGGTTGTTTTTTTTTTTTCCTTTTCATGCTTGGCACTTAGCAATCCTGCTCGCCTGCAAACAGGGCACACTCTCTCCTCCTGTGAAATGTAGCCTCAGCTAGATCACACCTCACACCACCTTCGGTGTATCCCAGCCCTAACCGGCTTGGGGAAGCTTTTGCTTACAATGGGCTGCTTTGTGAGGAGGGCGTGTGGCTTTGGGGGTGACCTCTGGGAGCAGTGGCTGGGCCCGGGCGAGACCCCTGTCCTGGTGTCAGCACTGGAGTGTCACAGTCCTGCTGATGTAAGCGCTCCGGGCATAACTTCACACTTCACTGTTCCCAAAGCTGCCCTGGTTTTGTGCCCAGCTCGTGCTTGTCCATGTGTTGGGTACAGCTTTGTCACGGTGAGATGTCCCCTCTTCTCCAGGCTGCTTGGGAATGACGGGTGCCAATGGGAGTGAATGGGATGCACTTTACCCTTGAACTACATGGCATAAAAATTCATTGTGCTTTTCTCTCCCAACACCTTAATTTTGATGTTTAGTCATTTTGGTGAGCACCAGCCATATACATTGCAGAGCAAATAATTGCTGTTATTTTCAATACGATTTAGGGGTGTGTGCGTGGGGTGTACATAAAATACATGCTCCTGTTTGCAGAGTGCTCTAGTGCACCATGTATTTCTCTTCCTAAGACTGACTGTATACTTTGCTACATGTACTGACTGCAGTTTTCATGGACTATAAGCATAGGTTATGAAAGGGTTAAGTCTCTGTCATAACTGTCTGTGCAGATTGCCTGTGTGTACACAGTTATAGCTTTCTTAGACAAGTTTTATTTTTTAAAATGATTCAACTATTAAAAAGTCAAGTAGTTCTTAAATCCTATATTTTTATGGAAGGACTCAATAATAAAGTACTTATACAGATAACAAATTACATATATTAATTGCTCATTTTAGTGGGAGAGCTGTGGAGAAGGCAGTGCCTATGAAATCCAGGCTGCACTTGGCAATTCGGCCGAGCACTTCCTGCCAGCACAATGGTTACCCCAGTATGCAATTTGTGCAAAACGGGTAGATGATTTTCTTCATAAGTGTTAAGTACAAAGGGTACTCCATGATGCCATCTAATTGCTTAATCCCCAAGGAGTTCTTCAGGCATTTATTTAACACTAATTGCATGTGTAAATGTTCTTAATTTACAGCGTGTGAAAGTTGCAATGAATGCACACAACAGAGGATGTCAAAGTGATGCTTCATGGAAAGATGCAGTTAAGGCAGTGTTAAGTTACTTCTAAATAGGATTAATCATTTATTAAAGTTCAAAGCTGCTCAGAGCACAGGAACAAGCATATGATGACTTGTTATTGTTCAAAAGTAACTTGTGGAGGGGAGTCACGCCTCTAAAATTTCTATGATAAAACTTAGTACGCTGCAGTAAATGATGAACTGAAAGGCTTAAAAAGCTAAGCAGGGCAAACAATTCAGCACAAGGCAAAGAGCTTGGCTTGGCAACCGTTGCACAAAGCCTGCTTGGGCTGTTAATTAGTGCTTGCATTGTAATAGAGCCGTGGAGTCCCAGGAACTGTACAGTGCTGTAGTTGGGGGTGGGGAGGGGGAATCCCTACTCTGGAGCTCGTATGCCTTCTGCCCACAAGATGTGGGAGCAAATTAGTCTTGCAGGACACAGTATGCCCATGAAGGTCTTGAGACAGGTGACATTTGGAAAGGAACCTGCAGCCTTAGTGCCCTGTCCACTATTTCCCACCAGCGGAGTTAAAACTTTGATTGTCTCTCTGCAGTCTTGAATACCACCATAGATGTACGCACAGGAACACAAATGACAGCTGGCACCTGAGCTTCTAGGAAAAACTCCCAAGTCCTAGGCTCTCTCTGTTTTGTGCTGGATTTCACAGGCCAAAGTAGTTCAGGAAGTCATACTACGAAGAAAATTTTACCTTTTGTGACATGTATATACTCTCTAGAAACATAACTGCCCATGACCCCTACTTTGTGGTGCATACTGCTCAGGCATACAGCAGTAGCTTTGAAGAGTGGGGAGAGGGGGAGTGATGTTTTATGGCAGCACCACAAGCAGAGTTCAGGAAGCCAGTGTTCAGTCAGCCTGCCCACCCAGCTCAAACAGAACCCTGAAACATATACCAGTACCCTATGTGAGATGTATTAGATCTGGGACTTTTCTGGCTGCAGTGATGCAGATATTTATACCTGCCGATATTTATACCAAGTATATCTTGCTACTTTCAGGGAGGCAATAACTCCCAGAGGGACTCGAGTGTGATTATTCATGTAGAAATTCAATCCAGCTTGAATTTGTCAGAATGAGTGGGAAAGATGAAGTCTTGCACGTGAATTTCCTTGTACATCTGTGAGATGCCTTGAGCTCTTATTAGCTATATGAATGATTGGATACTGCCTGTTAGGAGACTAACGACTAAAAATGTTCATTCTCTTTATTCTGAAAACTAAATAGGTATATTCATGCATTTGCATATGCTTTGTGAAGGCGTCTAAATCTCACATAGTTTCATACCTTCCAGTTCATTCTTGATTCTTGAATAGTCATGGCGGTCTGGTG
>NW_010228096.1:0-9298 GCF_000690775.1 Eurypyga helias
CTCTGGATGACATCCCTTCCCTCTACTGTGTCGAGCGCGCCACACAGCTTGGTGTCATCAGCAAACTCGCTGAGGGTGCACTCAATGCCGTCATCCATGTCACTAACGAAGATGTTAAACAGCACAGGTCCCAACACTGACCCCTGAGGAATGCTGCTCATTACTGGTCTCCACTCAGACATTGAACCATTGACCACTACTCTCTGAGTGCAACCATCCAGCCATTTTTTTATCCATCGAGTGATTCATCCGTCAAATCCATGTCTCTCCAATTTAGAGACAAGGATTTTGTGTGGGTCAGTAGCAAAGGCTTTGCACCTCTTGTACACTTCAGCTGCACCCAAGACTGGAGCTGTCCTATTGAATGCTTAATCCCATGCACAAAATACCAGAAACATGGCGTAACTTCTGTGCTATGGATATCTGGACCATATCTAATGGAACAAATAACCAAGGGATGGAGGAGTGGAATTTTTGAAAGGGGCAGATCGCTCCAAATCAATCCTGCTATTAATGAAAAGTAATGACTAGCCAATTTAAGCCTCCAGACAGCTCAACAAGCACATGTCAAGAGCTTTCTTCTCCAAAGGGTGGTGTGAAAGCCCTGTTCACATCTCAGCTACATCACAATATCCAGGGTAATCATAAGAGCCTGTAGCCTACATCCCTACTCCCACAGTGGATAGCCTGAGATCAACCCAAATTGACCTTTGTGGATGGCTAAGACTTACTTTGAATCATTCTAAGCAGCCTGGTTTTGACTTTCACCACAGAACTTTGCCCAAAAAACATATGGAAATGTTCAAGGCAGCACATGTCAAGAGTCATTGACCTGGCAGTTAGTGCCACTGTGAGGAATGCATTCCTTTAGCCACAGGTACATCGACTGGATTATCCAATGTCACTTTGCTTTTGCAAGCAAGCTATAGTATGAATAAATGGCAAAATTTGGCATCAAACCATACAGTGTGGGAGTTCCTGCCCATCACAATTCAACAGCCCTGAAGTTCAGTTACACTTTCTCCAAATTTGCAGCACTGTAGTTGAAAGGAACACCAGGGATTGTCACAACTGATTGTTGCTGACAGTGATCAGGATTAATGCATGATCTATTATTGTTTGAACTATACAGACAGTATCTATACATGAGAACTGAAACAATTTCAGATGTACAACAGAGTGGGCAAAATGAGGAGGACAGGCAAAGTGACAACTAGTGAGTGGGTTACACATGTGTTCATTTGTCAGAGCTTTAAGTATTATCACAAAATAGAAGACACTGACATTCTCCCAAGAGCATATAAAAAGTTCTTAGTCTCCAATTACTGCAGAGTTAAGCTAAAAATGGAGTGATCAGTGAGCTCTAGCAAACTTCTTTTTCTTTTAAATTAACTTTCAACTGTTCCTTAAAGAGGACAGGCATCAGTTTTCAGAATTGGAAGTGCTTTATTTATTGTATTTTTGTTTAATTCACAGAAAATGTACACAAGCTGGAGCTCTGAGAGTTACCATGGCCTTTTTGCTGCAGGTAGAAAAAATGTCTCTGCACCCACGACCAGTTAAAATTGACACGAAGTGTTCTTTTCTGTTGAGAAAAAAATTGGTGGTAGCTTGAAAGCAAAATACAACTTAAAATTCCTTACACAGTGAGCAGTGCTCTGCAGAGAAAGAACATGTTCAAGAAATCAGAAACATGTAGAGATCAAATAATATCTCCAGCTAAACCTACCTTTGAGAGAAACTGAGAGGATGAAACAAGGCTATGAACTTCCTCCAGTCTACACTGACAACAGAGGAATTCCTTCCTTCCCTCCTTCCTTCCTTCCGTCCCTCCTTCCTTCCTTCCTCCCTCCCTCCCTCCCAATCTCATATCTACTCAGGTGAGGATAGGAAAACATAAATGAAAACTTGAAAACTTGTCAGCTCAGAAACCATAACCTATGGAACATTACATAAACTGAAGGCCATAGGTTGAGATTTGCATGAAAAATGACACCCAAGTGGACAGGATTTCTGCTGTGGACACCTCCTAAACTGTAATTCTGATATGGCTTGTTCCTTGAAAGTAACTAGTAGTTATTGACCACACCCACAATACATTCTTAGCACATTCTTGTGGTCATTAAGGTAAATTAAAAGTAGACCTCAAAACTGTAACTGAATGCTACAGTAAAGCATAAAAAGATTGAGAATTCCCATGGAGTTAAGTAGGAAAAAGGAAATTCCACAGCACGAGTACATGAGAAGATGTTTGTGGGTGGTTTTGTTTGTTTGTTTGTTTGTTTGTGTTTTTTTAGTGTTGGATGGGGTGGGGAGTGGTTTGGTTTGCGATTCACATCATTTATTTATTTATTTGAAGTTTCTATTTAACAGCTCCTTAGTAACACAGTGTGGAGGAAAAAAACCAAAAACATCCACACACACCAAAAAACCCCCACCAAACCAGAACTTACCGCATCAAAAACTGGAAATTAAAGAACAGAATTGTGCTCCAGTGAAGTGCCAGAGTCACACATATTTCTTGAACCAGGAATGAATTCAGAGGCACTTCTAACAGCAGGGATGTCTCCTGAAAGGCAAGAAGAAAGTTTAATCCCAGGTGACTGTTGTACAAGACACAGTTGGCTACTCCACTTTTCTGAGAATGCTCTAATCACCAGGCCATAGGGAAGTACTCTGCTCTTTTGCTAGTTATTCTTGAAAGAAAGCAGTGGTACACTCTGCAAGATGACAAATCCTACAAAAGCTTCTCCTGCACTGCCTAAGAGTCTGCGATCCTCAAGGAAGGAAGGTGGAAGAAAACTATTTTTACACCTAATAAGGCCTATGCATAGTCTGCTGCTAACTACTCAGTCAAGCCTGAGGCAGCTCCAGCTTCCAATGACACATAGACCTAATGATGCAGAACCGAGTGTTCCATGCAAGTGAAAGAGACTCAGAGGTCCACCAGCACTATATGGAAAGTTAATTCAAATATGCAGTTTACTCGCCTGTATCCATATCCTCCAGATATCCCTGTGCAATTGTGCTGATTAAACCAACACAGCACAATTAAACCACAACAGCAATGTAACAGAATCCTGGAAAACCAAGATCCATTATTACTGGGGATACGATGAGAAGGCAAAAAGAGATGTGTTAAGGGAAGTTTTAGAAGCACAGATTGTATTCAAAAATTCTCATGAAGTTTTAAATAGAATTTCAGATTTGGCTGTGCAGATTGTTGCAATATTTGCTGACGGGTATGTTCCAACCTTTTGGTGACCTTCCAGAATATGCGTTCTGCTGAAATGAAAACTATTACAGAAAACATTACATAAACACTGCAACACTCTCAAAGGCACTGCATGCACACCCTGGCCAGGTGAAAAGAAGAACAGGAGTCTGCAGTCTAAATTCTCTTTCACGTGAAGAAGCAGAAATACAACTTTGCATTATCTTTAAATACTGCAATAATACTTACTTTGAAAGGCAATCCTTAAAGGGGACACTAAAGCAATGAAATGTTGGCAGAAGTGATTATGCAGAAACAGTTTTTGCAAATAATGCGAAATATCTACATTCATGTTGCCATTTCTTGGCATGGATATGTATAAGATATTCTTTAACATTTCATTGCAATTTCTGTGCATGATGCAGTGGTTAGAACAGAACATGCAGAGCAAATGAAAAATTGCTCATTTAAGTTTCAGATATTTTCTGATCAATGAAAACTTTTGTCAGGACTTTGATTTTGATCACTGTCCTACCAATGCACTTTTTTCCTCATTGCTTCTATGCTATTATAAATACACAAAAAACCAGACAGTACAGACTGGTGTTGGACATTACAGATGATAAATTCCAAAATGTTTTTCTCAAATTGTTAATTTACTTTGGCTTTTAGCAAATTAACTGTTACAGTTTTGCCATCACAGCCACCCATTTTCTACAGAATACACCTCAGAACACCCATGGAAAACAAGTTCATGAGGTCTAGACAATTTATTTTCCCCCAAGCATTGTCAACTATGCGGTTTTCGAGTCCTTTCTATCCCTAACCAAGTTTCATGTTTACTGTGTGACTACCAATTCTCTACCCTTAACAAAGGTCTTGTTTGGCTCTTCACATTTCTGCTTTAAGTATCAAGGAAATTTAAGGTCATATACATAAATATTCTAGAACATTTCTTAATGAAAAGCCTAGCAAAAGGATAGGAACTGGCTAGCAAACTACCACCTAGACAGCAATATGCTTTAGAGTGCCAAGTATGCCACAGGAAGAAATGTTGTAAACCTTATGACTGTTTGAGACTGTAAATGAGCCCGACTGTTCCTCAGTCCTTGTTAAAGGAAATTGTCCACACTCTGGACAGGCACAAAACAGAATGGGGATTCATATGGAGAGAGGGAATATATTCCTACAGCTTCCAGATTGAGTGACAGATTTTTACCACCTACATGCTGAGAATGGTGGCCCAAATTCCTAATTCCAACAGAAGTGAGGACATTGATGAGTTTATTTTAGTGATCAGAGTTGTTTCATACATTACTAAAAATGTATCACAGAGTTATTACAGGTTACTTGAAACCTGTACGGTTTTAATGTGTTGTGTTCTCCTGAGCTTTAATTGGTCTGCAGTGGTCATGTTCTGTTCTTTCACTTAAGTAAGTAAAGCCATCAACAACCTAAGTTAAACAAAAACATGAATCAGGTCTGGGAATGGTCTTGAGAGAGGAAACACTAATGATGAGGGTATATAAAATATCAAGTGATGCTGCTTATGCCCTTTATATTGTTTTACTGGGTGAGGACTCCTCAACCTAAATTCACTGCTTACAATACAATTAGGAGTGTGACACCTAGCCTTTTCTTTAGAGAACCAAAGAGCAGGGTTTTTTTTTTTGGGGGGGTGTGGGGGGTGGAGGTGGGGGAAGGAGTTTCCAAACCCAGCCAAAGGAGATCAATGCTGTGGGCCTGTGTTTTATGACAGCATTCACCTAGGATGTAGATATCTGCTATATAATTACTGCCACTGACAGAGGATTTACACACTCACTTCTCAGTTCCTTAGAAACCGCTCTAACCAACCACTCCTAATGCTGCCACTGTATTTTAGTTATTATGCTTGTTTGCATGCATTCTGTCCTTCTTTTCCCAGTTTCAGCTGATTTTATCTACCTTATCCACAGGCTAGAAATGCCAACATAGACAACATATTTGCTATTCACTGCAGGCTAGAGAACCCTTTTCATCTGAGAGCTGCCTGGTGTTTACCGTAGCTGAGCCTCAGTCCTCCATCCGCAGGCAGAAGTCCAAATTCAGAAATCACAGTCTCCTGGCATCCCTGCAGTATGCCACCAGGGACAATCAATGGATAATAGAAAAGTCAGTATTTGTGGGACTGGGGCTGTAATTTTCTGTCAGAAACTCCAGGTTTGCATGCAAAGGGTATACAAGATATAAAATAGAAAAGCAGGAGAAAAAAATTACATTTTAAAATGAACACTTGACAAATACCATCATTCACAAAAAAAGGTCTCCAAGGAATTAGTGCACACAGAGACAACAACAAGGAATCAAGCTAGCAGAGTTTAAGAGCCTCCTGATCTCCCAGCTGCAATCTTTGGGTTGATGTGGCCATTCAATTTACACCTACATTAACCATCGCAATACAATGTAAAGTAAATCAGCATCAGCCCAAACCGGTTGCAATACACAAAATCAGTTTAGTCACAGAGAGTTGCTAGGACAGAGCCTGGGCTGCAGCTTCTTTCTCCCAAACGTAGCATGAATTATGCATATACTACCTAATAGTCCAGCAAGTCCCTCTCGCTTGGCTTGAGGCCTCAGGTCTTTTTCCTGATTACTGTTCCATAAAATTATCTCTGGCTGTACATACATGTAGAAAGAGAAAGCCCATGTCCCATGAGTTTAACTATCTAAACAGCAGTGGAAGACAAGAGATGAGAGCTACTTTTAGGAAGAAGGGCCTGAGGGCAATTTTTAAAGCCTCAGGCGATGAAGGGAGGGACAGACTAAGGCAGGTGGCAGTGCAAGCCGCCCAGCACTCAACAGGGAGAAAGGGAGCCTCTCAAACTTGTTCTTGACCAGTCTCCCAGATTGTAATGAGAGCTGTATCTTAGAGCATCTAAGAGCTGTATCTTAGAGTATCTTAGGGGGCTACTGGTAATTTGTGTGTTCTTGGAATTCCTGTATGAGATGAGAAGGAGATAGGGTCTGAAGACACCTCATAATTCAGGCACAGAAAAGAGTCTTTAGAAACAATCCCACTCCAACATTGCTGAGGTACCATCAACATAAAAATCCAGCCCAGTTCTGAAACAGTCTGGCATTTACATCACTTCTTTGCAAAACTATTCTTGCATTGTAATCAACATGAAAGATCGTCCTAAGGTCTTAAGAAATAATACTGATATGCCCTAGGTAAAAAGCCAAACTTCTTCACCAGCACCAGCTTTTGACAATTTAGGATTTTATAATACACACTTCAGATAGCTTGCCCCGGAAAAGATCAAACACTAGTTATTTCTTATTTTAATTATATAAATTGTTTTTCCTCTGTTGAGAAGTTGCCAAATTCAAAGTGCTGACTGCCACACAGCAACAATAGAAGGCTTAAAAGGACTGAAACTATTTTTTCTTGATTGCAGCACCTCAAAGACCTCAATGCTTCCTCTTAAGTAAGTGTACTTCAAAAATGTTCTCTCAGTTTAGAAAGAAACCATATATGTGAAAAGTAGGGAGGAAGGAGTCATAAAGGGAATATTCTCTTCCTGGATTTAACAACTTCTGGAAGATGCCTGAGGTGGTGGATGACAAAATTTGATGCTTTTACAACCTTATATTCCTAAACAGCTGAAATCTTAACTTTAAAGCCTCAGAGAAAACAAAATATGTCAAATTCACTGAAAAGTATAATGGACCCTGAAAATTTTTATTTTCTTAATATGTCGGTTAGCTTCAAGGTAAAATCATGTTTTACCTTGAACTTACTCTACATTCAATTC
The DNA here is from genome assembly GCF_000690775.1 of Eurypyga helias. NCBI lineage: Eukaryota > Metazoa > Chordata > Aves > Eurypygiformes > Eurypygidae > Eurypyga > Eurypyga helias. The sequence continues at coordinate 7,012 of NW_010228096.1, forward strand.
ATTTTAATCTAGGAGCTCAAACAAAGGATTGAGTGTGAGGAACTAACTGCATCAGCAATATCTATGTGCATTCTCTCAGTTGCTGTCAAACAAAGAGTAATCCAGTGATATGTTGCTTCTGATGACATAAATTGTCAAGCTATCGAAAGACCTAGCGCTAATTCCAGCTAACCCAGCTGCCTTTCGATTTCTACAGCAAAAGAGAAGCGGCATAACCTTGTGGCTGAAGAATGAAAGGCTTTGAAATTAAAGTTTTGTCCTAGCCTACAACACAGGAGGGTTAAGATAAATCAAACTGCATTGCAATGCATGTTACAAAACAGTGCTTTAGTCTCAAGTTATCAACTGCAGCGTCTTCAGATACAAGAACTCAATCAGGTATTTCACATAGAGCTGTTAATCACATACTATTGCAAAATTTTAATTAAATGATACAATTTACCAAGTTTACATTATTAAGAGATGACAGTGCTTGATGGATTATCAATGGCAGGTGACATCTGTATGAACTTTGCCATTATATAGGACCTGGACAGTAACTTACACATTGCAGCCACAACAGGTCCTTTTCCATAGGCACTCATACCATTATGACCTAAGAACCAGTGACTCAGCAGCAGAATACAAATATTAAGCAGGTGTTACCAAAGACAACATGGCTCTACCTGAACCTCTGTACAATTTCTACTTCTAAAAGTAGCACAAATTTCCTTCAACTTACTTCAGGTAGCTATTCTTCCACATGTTCATCTCTATACCATACACCAATTACAGCATCAGAAACTGCCCTGAAACAGCCCAGGATACGAGGAGGCCCACTGATATTCACAAAAGGTATATTAATACCCCTGAACTACAACAGAACATAGGAGTAGCTCGGCTTTTCTTCATCAATTAGCGAGGTGAGTGTACAACTGAAACCTCACTTATATGCCGAGTATAGTCATGCATACAGCATGGAAAATGCATGCACACGCGAAATGACACTGCAGAATGGGCACAGTCAGACTTAATCAAAGATGATCATTAGTCATAGTCATTAAAAAATATTTTATAGTGTTGTACAGTTACAAATATACTGGTGGTTTTTGTGAAACTGAGAGAAGCTGACAATTATTTTTAGGCTGCTTAGAGAAATAACAACAGATGCTTATTTAATAAAATGAAATATTCTAGCCAAGGGTATTTCTAAGAAATCTGCCTTCTGTCATACACTGGCAAGTTTCCAGTGTCAAAAAATAAGTACCTTTAGCCATAAAATGTCTAAGTATGTTCACAGCAATTTTGCAATTCTGAGGTTGCATCTGGAGTCACTCTTTTTAACTGACTGTGTGCTTTTTAGTCTTTCTATCCTAATTTCTTACTTACTGCTATTTAAAACTGATTTTTCTGCTTACCTCTAATCCCAGAATCCCCTAACATTTAACAAAGAATCCTATTTTCCAAAGAAACACAAATCAGACATCAGTATGAACTGAGCCATAGTTACTGAAAAAATGAAAATAAACATTGGGCACTTGACAATTTGAAAGTTGTTTGGTGGTTTTTTTTTTTTTTTTCCAGCACCTATGGGGCATATACAAGACTGTAAATAAAATAGACATTTTATTCATAAATAAGTATCTTTATTCTTCACAAATGGAAGCTTGCCATGCAGATAGTATTTTACGTGATGAAAAATAACACAGTATAATCAGTGTTATCAGAATCCACATATGAGTCTTTTGAGACATTATCTCAAAGGATCCCTGAGCAGAGAGTCTTTCTACAACATGTACAATGAGAATGGTTTGCAGTTACATAGCACTGGTGCACCTGCAGAACAACACCTTCCTGAAAGGTGTCAGAACAACATAAAAATTCTCTTGTGCTGCTCACTTAAGAGTATCCAGCTCAAGTTCCTGAGAGCTACTGAAAAAGCATTCTTCAGTGCATTGAAGAACATGAAACAAAATGGTGACCATCCTTAATTTAATTCATATTTAATCATGTCTATTATGATCTTTAATTTATATAAACTGACTTTCAGGCTTTCCTATAACCATAATTTCTACAAGTTCTTTGTGGTGGTTTCCAATTTTGGTTTTGGTTGGGGTTTTTTTTTGTTGTTGTTGTTGGTTGGTTGTGGTGGGTTTTTGTTTTTTTTTTTTTTTTTCCATAAATTCACTCTTTAATGTAATCCTCTTGAAATAGTGAAAGGAAAATGAACTTGATTTATCTCAAAAAAATCCTTAATTCTTAACATTAATTGTGTTCATTGCAAATATCCCCCTGAGGAGAGGAAAGA
>NW_010228096.1:9326-17389 GCF_000690775.1 Eurypyga helias
ATATATTCAGTTCTATGCATGTATGAAGCTGGGTAATAGATCTTCCTATAACTGCATAAATATCTAGTCATGAGGGTATTTTTTGTTTTAGTTTCTTTGTTCAAATTGATCTTATTTCTGTCTTCAGACATGTCTTTTTTCTATACGGGGCCATCTTCCCAGAAGCTTCATTCTGCAACATGTCTGTGCATTAACAGCATGAATGTGGAGCCTATGCAAGCGTGTGATAAGCCTCTGTTACTATGCTGAACAGTTACAGGTTTAGTGAGAACAAACAGTGGAATAAAAACAGAATAAAACAAAGCAAAGAAAGCCCGCTCAGTTCACTCTTCAACTTTTCTGGCAGCTCTGCTGTGTATTTAATAATGAAATCTAGCATAAATATTCTTTGTGTTGCTGTGAGATTTTACCAAGCATAAACACTGTGATCCCTATCATAAAGAAGGGAAAAAATTTTGCTGAAAATTTAATCACCCATAAATGATAAGACAATTACCTACATTTCTCTTTCACAGGTAAAACACTTGGCAACTTTGACATTATGTTTTTAACAATGAATTGGCTAATTACCTGAACTCTTTATGGAAAGCCAGTTAAATGTCTGATGAATTTTTAGGGGGAAAGAGGCAAAGAGGAAGCACATTTTTTAAAAAAACAACACATTAAAAATATAACAACAAAAAAAATTATTTGGTTTGACTGCTATTTGAGACTACCTCTAGTGACTTTTGCTTGTGTTCCTACACTGATCCACACAGTTTCTAGATCTCATGGACTGTAAGACTACCAGCATTTCCCTCCCTTACTGCAGATTGGCTGAATCCTGTGCAACTCTTGAGAAGCTGACAGTTTTGACAAATGCAATATAAGAAGTTTAGGAGTGACTTTTTTTCCCCAGTGTGCACTTGAAACAGTGAGAACGTGAAACTGAAGCTGTGGGGAAAAATTCTCAGTGTTCTTTAATAAAACCTGCTGGAAAAACTGCACCTAGTTCCCAAGCTGGAAAGCAAAAACATCTCCAGGAATCACCTCCTGGGAGGTGGGCTACTGGTGCTCCCTCCTCCTTGCCCTGCTCAGTATTGTAACTCAGATGTGCCTCCTCTGGGGCTTCCCACAGGACTGACTATTACTCCTCTGGCAGAACATCCTTTGTGACTGCAGATAGGGGAACATTTCAGAGATGGCTTTGAAACAGGGTCCTAAATGAATCAGTAAGAATTCACTCTTTGTACTGTTGGCATAATGTTGCGTAGTGAAAGGAAAATTATTAGGCACAGGGAGTTGGTGTTTCATAGACCACCTTCTTGAAGCTGGCTTTTTGAAAGAGTGACAAAACTCCTTCCCACAAGAAAAGAAAGTGTTTCCCACACTCACCATGTACGTGTTGTAGAGAGTGCAATGAATACATGACACGTAAATCATAAAAGCATGCCAAGACAGAGCGCCAGAACTCCATTCCTCTGATAATTACATCAAATACCAGAAAAGAAACCTTGTTCAACAAGAGCCTGTAAATTCCCAAGCAAGAGAGTAGAATGGAGAGTGAAGTGAGAACAAAGTTATTAAAGGAATGACACTTCACTCTAGTATAGAAACTGAGCTCACTCCGTCAGTTTTGAGCTCTTCCTCACCTATGCATGGAACTCGATTCCTCCATCATTTTCCCTGTTACTGGGGGTACTCAAACCTGCAACTCAGCTGCTTTACCCTTAAGTCTCCACCTGTAGTTACTTCACCTCTGCATATATTCTACATTTCTAAATGACTCCTTTACAACCCAGAAGAGCAAGAGGACTTCCTAGTGATTTTCCAGCAGCTGCCTCTACACCACAAATGCCTATCCCCTGAGTAATGTTAATTCTTCATGCACCTTTCAATACATCAAACTCCAGAAGGTGCAGTGCAGTGCTGTATTGTCCCACCAGCACCTCCAGCAGCCCTGTGGTCGTATTTCTAATGCACCTTTGCTTCACTACCAGGGTAAGATTCAGTGCTGGCTAAAGGCAGATCACTTCCATATCTGACACCTTCTCTCAACCGGTACAGGATCAGACTTGTTTCTCTTTTTGGCTCCCTTAGGAAAATATGTCTACATGAGCAACTTTTAGTTGTTGTGGTTAAAAAGCAGTAGAAAACAAGCACAGATGCAACATTCCAGCATGATATTTTGTAAAAGAGATATTGCCTGATTTGTAAATAAGCACTGGAAACTCAGCGATGGGCTGCAAAGTTTGTTTTGTAGTAGCGGATAAATCAGTCTGTTCTTGCTGTTGTCATCCTTCTCAACCCAATGATACCCTTAGTGAGGTTGTGCTGTTCAATATCCTCAACCTTTTAACATGGCAGTGTAATATATTCTATCCACAAGCTTTCTTAGTATTATGAAGTACCATTTCAATAATGATTCAATAAAGGAAAATAATCAGCTTTTGCCGCCTGGCCTTCTCATCTGTGACAGGGAACACTAAAGAATAATCAAGTGGACATATTATGGTCAAAAAATACCATACATATCAAATAACTGTGTTCACCTATTACAGTATGCAAAGACTCAGGTAAATACACAATTTAGTCTGAATAGGGCAATGGTGGCACAATTGAGATGCTGGTTCAGGAAAAAAAAAAAATTCACAGACGATATGCTAGCTGAGCTTTGGAGAGCTTTCAGTGAGAATTAACAACTCACCTGTGTCAGTGATTCTTAGAACTCTTCAAGGTTTACTAGAGAATCAATTTTAAAACAAAAGTATCTGGTTTAGGTGTTAGAGTTGTTTATTTACTTGGAAGTAAATGTTTTTAATGGTACAAGTATGTTTGACATTTCCTGGTAGAAACACTGTTTATCTTTCAGAAGATCAAAAAATAAACAAATCACATTTATATGCCTGTTTACCAAAACATAATCTGAGGTTTTACAAGTGTAGAGGAAGAGATATATTGCTCTGTGGCATGACTCAGGCACTTCAGTGAACATTTACAACTGCTGTTTAATGAATACAGAAACTTACCTCCCAGACCTGCTCTGGATACTGGATTTTCAGTCACATTTTGATGGGATCTGATCCCCACCATAGACACAGAGGAGGTATTTTCAATAAATAGTTTAGGATTTTACCCTGAAAACAGACATTTGGGAAAAGTGGAATATGCATAAAGATTTTTCTTTCCAATTTCTTGCTTTAAAGATGGATTTTCAGGATTTTTCTTTAAAAGTTTTGGCTTCATCTATTGGCATACGCATTTTCTGTTTCAGATTTCATATAACTCAATACCTTAATATTTTGGCTCATCTGGGCCAGGGAAGGTCTGAGATGACAGGTGAGCAGGTGCAACACACGGTGATGTTCTCAGAACGGGGAGAACATTCCTGCCTCTTTTTCCATATCTGCCATGTTGGTTGCAGATTGTAGCTACTTCCAGATGAAACTGGACGGCATTTTGGGAAGGGACTGCACATCTGTATGTTCAGTTGTGGCTGGCATTTGCGAAGAAAAAATGTAATAATAAACAGATGAAACAGGTGCTATGCTTATATTTCCTTCCACCAAAACTCTCTCTGTCATTTTAAAGTGCCTAGCAAAACAGGGCATGGCAAATATATGTATACAAATATATATTGTTATAGGAAAATAAGCAGGTGAAAAAAAGGTTACTCTCCAGCCAACCAACCAAAGAAGAAAAAAAATTACTTATACCAGAAAGTGTAAACCTTAGCTTAATGTCATCTCAAAAAGCTGACAAACAAGCATCCAGTCTTGCTAAAAATGGTCACTATATTTTGTTTCCAAGACACACAAGTCTGAACTCTTGACATGCAACTAAATTACTGGCCAAGCCAAAACGGTGACCAGGGGTATCTGAAATACTCTAAAGTAGTCTGTCGCATCACAGATTAGTAAAATATGCTGTTATAACAGGGCTCTTGCCCAAAGAGCTATGCGTAAATTCAGAGGCACCCAAAGGTGGATGGATTAGACTCATAGCCTTACCTGCGACGTGGCTTGATGGGTCAGTTAAGTTCAAGATATTAAGTGCTGAAGAAAATTAATGGTATTTCTGTTAGACTGAAAGGACTTCCCAAAAGCATTAATGCATAAATGGTTTCTTCTGCTAATAGTTTCCCTCCCTTCACAAAAACTAAATTTCTACAGCAACCGATCAGCCACAACGGAAGAACAAACTCCTCATGTCATCGCCGCATCAGGCAGCACAAAGGAGAAGATGCATCACCATCTGAGAGACAGATTTCACTGGAGGACAGGATGAAGCAATAGAAAATAAATTGATAAACCCATTAAAAATATTTAGTGAAGTATTGACATAACAATGCATTCCTCTTTCAATAGCAAAAGAGCACCAACACTGCAGCAAATATTCTAAGAAGCAATTACAAAGCTAAACAAATAGAAAGAAGAGAAAAATGAGAACTGTGGCATATCAGATTAATGTATGGTTACAGTTTCAGATAACACCATTTTATCAGGAAACTTAATGCAGTAGTCATCAGTCACTTTTAAAAAATCTTTGTAAAAGACCCTATGCAAAGTGCATGATCATTGTTCCAAGTTTTCCAACTTGCTTTGCAGTTGCTGAACAGAAAGAAGCTAACCACAGTAAGTGGCAGTACGTTGTTTAATAATGTCTTGGATCAACTTGCCTTTGTGATACGACACCTTCAGCAACAGCAGGATGCGACAGAGGTATGTAACACTGCGACAGACTGATCACTTAGGGTAAAGCTGAAACTCCATTAGGTGATAACATCAGCAACAGTGACAGCAAAGCATGCTTGATGTCTGCTGACCCTAAAAGTGAACACAGTATCTGCTCTCCCTGTTAATTACAAATGCCTGTGTCCATAAGAATATTTGTTTTCCATTAAGATCACCTTTCAAGCATGTCACAACTGACAGTTCACACCTTGCTCTCTTGTGGCTGCAGCCCAGCTAGAAGCAGTCTAGAACTGCGGGAATGGATACATATCCCTAATCTATACATATTATGCACAGAATCATAAAACCATAGAATCACAATATGGTTTGGGTCAGAAGTGACATTAAAGACCATCTAGTTCCAATCCTCTGCCATGGGCAGGGACCCCTTCCACTAGACCAGGTTGCTCCAAGCCTCATCCAGCCTGGCCTTGGACACTTCCAGGGATGGGGCATCCACAGCTTCTCTAGGCAACCTGTCCCAGTGCTTCACCTGCATGCTGTCTACAAAACGCAGTCTCCACTGCACAAATGGGCAGATTCCAGTTTACAAATATAAATGAAAAATTTTTGCAAGCCAACAGCAGTGCAATCATCCCTTTCGTAGAAAGTGAGCAAAAACAAGACAGAAGAAACACCTGTATTTTCTAAGAAGTAACATTGCAGGGAATGATAAATATGCACTCAAATTATTGAGAATAAAACAGCATTACAAAATGGCAGGTCCTCATCTTCACAAACTGACTTTTGATTTACTCAGCAATAAATTTGAAGTGGAACAGAAAAGGAATTCAATTTTGCAGACGTATCAGCTACAATATAACCCAATAATATAACTGTACCACAGGTGTTCAATTTTAGTTTTTGCAGTCCAAAACTCTTTTTTTTTTGTTTTTAATTTCAATACAGAGAGACAGTGATGGATTATTACAATTGTAACTCTATACTACACATCCTGTGTGGTAGCATGTGATAAATATACTTTCTTTCTTTTGTAATGTGCAGCTCCATGCCTAATTATTTGTGTAAAAATGACAGTACAGTGAGTTTCTACATATTATCTATGCTGCAAAATCCTCTGGTACAAGTGATTTTTATGCTCTTTGAAATCTTGTGGTTGGTTTAGGGATATGGTAAAAATGCATGACTGAAAAATGCTTTCAGAGATTTATAATCTATTACTTGGCTGCTGTGGCACATCTCGGTGGCAGAAATAGGGCATCTGATGCCCTTCAGCTAGTCTGAGATCACACAGAGCTCCTGCCTGAACATATCCATAAGGCTCAGAACTGACTTCCTGAAATTAAAGACGAAGCAGAATGAATATGGAGTCTGCTTCTTCTGCCTTGTCTGATGCTGTACTGGAGAATTTCTTTGACGTCGTCCCTCTGTGGACAACTAGCCAATAATCCAAATCACTGTGGGTTCATCAACAGTGAAATATGTATGTCTACGGTCCATACAATGAAAACCGAAAGTATGCCTTTCAGGAATTGCTCTGTGCCTTCCTCACGTACGTTTTTGCCTTCATGAAGATCTTCTCTACAATAGTGAATAAACAGGACAAGATTAACTAGACTATGACTAGAATTTAACCACTGCTCAGCACGTTCTAAGACAGTAAGATCTGATCAATTTTGATGGGATTGGAAAGAAAATTAAGATCTCCTCCAAACTAGAAGTTCTCCATTTGAACCACTATGGCAGCAATATTATTTCACTTTAAGTCTTTCTATGTGTGTAATTAATTTCATTGTCAACATACTGCAGACACAAACTAAAACTTAAAATTAAGTTCTCCTCCAAACTAGAAGTTCTCCAAACTAGAAGTTCCATTTGAACCACTATGGCAGCAATATTATTTCACTTTAAGTCTTTCTATGTGTGTAATTAATTTCATTGTCAACATACTGCAGACACAAACTAAAACTTTACACATACATGCATTACCATTACTTAGGAATTTTAGTACCAGTACTCATGTGATAGCAACAGGAAAAATATTTATATTCCAATTCCGATGCTTGTATAAGACAGACTGAACTATAATGACACCCTACCACAGATATTCATCAGTAATTACATTTTTTAAAGTTTTCTAAAATGCATGCCATGAAAATCAAAAGCACATAATTAAGAGCTACATACAAACAAGGGTTTTTATTTATATCTAGTCAACATTTTTGTCATAGATAATTGCAGACCTTAATGAAAACAATTTGATCTATTAAAGATGTATAAAATAAGCATATGGATATGCAAAGTTGATTTCATTTCTTTCAAAAGATGAAAATGCATTAAAAAATCAATTAGGGAAGGGACTGGTTGATATAGGGAGCCAATAGTAAGTTGCCTCAGTACAGAACTATTCATCAAAAAAGTAATATTCCTTTCATTTAGTCCCTTACTTATTGAATCTTTCATAAATGCTGTTCTTTTTTAATCAAATGTATTTGCTATTTTTAAGTATTTTACGAATTGTTAAAATAATGATACACTGTATTAATCTGAATTACCTGATTTTGCTATCCACTCTATTTGGTTTGGATAAACTGTATTTGTTCTGCTTTTTTTTTTCACTATTTGCCATAAGTCTTTTAAACAGGGACCCAATGAAAATTAAATAGTGAACATGAATACATTTCACTGAAGATTCATACAGACACTTCACAAAAATATTTTAATTAAACAGAAGTTCCAGATGGGTATATTTTGACCAGAAAAGCTCTCATTTCAGACTTTTATCTCTACTAAACCTGGTCAGGAAAATGAGCCAGCTTTGCTTCTAGAGCTTGGACATAAATACTATTCACAATATGACCCTAAAGTACATCAGGGATTTCATTCAAAATTGTAGTCACAGGGTGAACACTACTATAATGAGATGTTACAAACTATTAGTTGTTTCTCAATCCATGTAAGAAATTAAAAAAACCTAGAATTTTCATATATTATCCAACAAGCAAGTGTCTAGTAAAATAATAGTGGAACATTTTTGTCTTTCATTGTGTAAAGAGGCCAAAAGCTCAATGGATATGAAGCATTAGCAGGAAAAGAAGTTTTTCTCACATATATATGTGACACATTGGAGGGTGTGTGCAAAAGAAGTAGGGCCTGAACTATCCATTTAGAATATTTAATATCATAGAATCATAAAACAGTTTGGGTTGGAAGTGACATTAAAGACCATCTAGTTTCAACTCTCCTGCCATGGGCAGGGACACCTTCCACTAGACCAGGTTGCTCACAGCTTCGTCCAGCGTGGCCTTGGCCCCTTCCAGGGGCATCCACAGCTTCTCTGGGCAACCTGTGCCAGGGCTTCCCCGCTCTCGCCGTGAAGAATTTCTTCCT
>NW_010228097.1:0-15709 GCF_000690775.1 Eurypyga helias
CAGCCAGTTCTTTATCCACCAAGCGAGTATTATTGACAAAAAGTCAACCTGAGGTCCACCTCTGTCTAGAAGTCACCCCAATAGTAGCAGGAAATTCAGTGCAGGGTTTGCTGAGCAGTATTTATACCCAGCAACACAGGCAAGGAATGAGAGTGTATTACCAAAGAGCATTGCTCATGAATACTGCCCAAAAAACAGGTCATCCTTGAACATCCACAACCAGAGCTGGAAAACAGCACAGCTAGGACAATATAAACCACAGAAGCAACAGATGTGAACACACACAATGCAACAGTGGCTGCAGAGGACCTGGGTGAAGGATGAAGTCAGGAAAAAGACAGGACACTCAGAAAGCCTCAAAGGAAAAGGGGTCCAGGAACTTTTTGTTCATGTCTTCAAAGGGGTAAGGCAGCAGGAAACCATGCTGCTGCAGCACCTCTCAAAAAAAATATGGTATAGCTATCTTTTTTGGTCACACTGACAATACTTGACTGTATAAAGTTTACTACATACAGCACTTTCCACCATGACTTCTGGAAAGGCCTAGAGAAAAGGCCTAAGGGCCTGTAGTGACAGGACAAGGGGTAACAGGTTTACATTGAAAGATGGGAGATTTAGATTGGATATCAGGAAGAAGTTCTTCCCAGAGAGGGTGGTGAGGCACTGGAACAGGTTGCCCAGAGAAGCTGTGGATGCCCCATCCCTGGAAGTGTTCAAGGCCAGGCTGGATGAGGCTTTGAGCAACCTGGTCTAGTGGAAGGGGTCCCTGCCCATGGCAGGGGGGGTGGAACTGGGATGGTCTTTAAGGTCCCTTCCAACCCTAATCATTCTACAATTAGCACAAGCAGAGTGGGCTACCACAGGTGTATACCCACTTGGTTCCTGGGCGCAAAACCCCAGAACTCTAGGTAGTGTCAGAGCTCTGCAGTCAGCAAGGCAACAGAAGTCAGTTTAACTGACAGTTGACCTACTCCTAATTCCTCTTGCTTCTATACACAGCTCCGGCACCTATCAGACATTCCACTGAAATGTTTTAGTATTCTAAGTCAGCAGAAAAAATGTTAACTTGAAAAATATGGTGTCTGGTGTGCAGAGCACTAACACAGCTCAGCACAAGGTCAGGCAAGTGCTAGAGCAAGAAAGGACTTAGAAGGGCATTAGAGCTGCTTCAGGCAAGTGTACATATGCATTTAAGCATTAATGTACATTAACTTCAAATGTGCTCCTGATTAATGATTAATCTCTCACAACACATCTGCCTCACATACACAGCTGTCTTAAAGCAGGTTAACTAGGTATCTTCCAGGCAAAACTCAACCAGAAGATGCAGTCAGGCAAGCACAAACCACCACCAGCGAGCACAGTCCACAGCACCAGACTAGGACCAGAGATGCCAAAAGGCAGGCAGTGAGGACACAGTGTCTTCAGCATGAACCATTTCACCCTACAGATCCCCTCCTGTTTCTCTACACCACCTGATCTGGACAGTCAGCACCCACAGAACCACTGCTTCATTCTCCACAGCGCTGAGCACCTGCACCTTTAAGTCACAACTAATTTCTGACTGGGTTTCCACATTTCCCTGCCCAAGGATAATACACTACACCTTCTGACAACCACCACATCCTCCAAGTGAGCTTTATACCAATAAGTGAATTTTAATCCATGTATTGATCCTTCAAATAAATCAGCTTGGTACTTCAATAACCCTCCCTGCAAGGGTCAGAAGAGCTGGGTTCAACTCCCTCTAACACATACTTCCCACCTCCAAGGAAGTATCCCCAAAGGGGCTCACAGCACAACGCTTAAAGCGCTCTACTCTGTGCCCTTCCTCTCCTACTAAAGGTTACAGCTTCACCCAGTATCCAACATGAGCGACGGTTCATCTTAGCCATCAAATACACAAAAGCAGTCTGTCCCAGTTCCAAAGGCCATATGTGCTTTTGACATCTTCCTATCAGAGTAAAATTCACAGCCAGTCTTTGGAGAACAGCCTGAAACTTCAGAAGTCTGAGCTCTGATGAGCTCCCTAGCTTTCAAAGCTCCAGATCAAGCTTGCATTGTTCCTCACAGCAAATTAAAATTTGGTCATTTCCTCATCAATGGTGCCCTCTACCAATCCACTCAGCTTAGAAGCAACTAAGAAAATTAAAAAGAAAAACAGGCTTCTCATTAAAAGAAAAACAGGCTTGGCAAGACAATTTTAAACAAAAGCACACTCCTTCCACAGAAGTATCTGAGTCTTCACAGGACGAGCACTACTTACATCTCTTACACTTTCCATAAAAGTGTTGAGCAGTTCGCTTGACAGGGCAGTAACAACATCTCCACCACCTCTTGTGGAAGAAGCAAACAACATTCTGTCTTTGTGTTGAAACAAAAGGTAAATGCATTGAAGGAAGAGCAGAAAAACTGCAAATATGACCCGAATGTTGCCTTGGCACAATCTGGCAGATTCTTATTCTGCACACCCCTTGGAAAACAACACCATTTGTGGAGTGAGTTTCTTCAGACAGTAGATGGAGGCAAAGAACTCATTCTATACATGCTAGAAAGTCTGGGAATCACATATTTAAACAAGGCATTAAAATATCAGAGTTACCTTTTCATACTGGTACTTGAACTACACCTCTCCTCAGGTTACTGAGCACAAACTCCTGAAGTGCCACTGGGAGGCAATGAGCTGTCAAGATGACTGAACTGCTAGTTTTGTAGCAGATTATGGAAAAAAAGCTTTGCATATTTAAAGCAAAAAGCAAAAAAAAGAATTGATTTTTCTTTACCTGTAAATTACAAATACAAAAGTCTTAGTTTCTTCAGTCTTAGATAAAACTTCTATTTTTTTTAACATAACTAAGGTTTTTTAGATTAAAACATAAATGTCAAATTCCCCCACAATATTTATTTTGGCCAACAAGATTTCTGAAGAACAAAAGAACCTGACAGCATCCCATTACACTATGTTTTTATTGTTTCAGTCAAAAGCTTGACTTCTCCACTCAAATTCTTTCAGCTCAATACAGACTTGGTATGGAAGCTTACTAGCTTAATCAGCTTTGCAGTTTCCCTAAACCACATTTTCCCCCAGCTTCCTTCTCAAATACTGCCTCAGATTCCAAGGTTAAAAATAACAGTTAGGAAAGGAATACAAGTCTTCCATTCCTAGGTCATTAGATTTTTTTCCCCTCCACTTCTCATCACTCGGACTATGGTTTCTGGAGAACAGCTGAATTCTATGCAATTACTTTTACATCAGTAAAAGCATTTGCATCATTTTTGGATTTATATTATCCAGTAGAATAAGATTACAATCTGTAAAAGTTATACATTTGGAGATGTCTAATGTCTAAGGCAATTTAATACAATAACACCTGAAGCCTTAAGTGACCAATAGAAAAAAAACCCATGCTAAAGAAGTATAACTGTCCACTACTCCACGAAGTTTGAGCAGTTTACATTACTTTCCCATGGGATTTTTTCGGTTATTTATAGTTCATTGCTTCGTATGGCTATAGAATCCCTGCTGTGTTAAAAAATGCCAAATAAAATTATATCTCATTCACTGCTTTATGCTATACCTTCTTTTGTTCAGATCCAATTAGTGAAAGCTTGTTCTTCATTTATCATACTTTTAGCTGATTACATTAGGCATTACAATAGTTCTCTAGCTTTCCTCGACAATGTTTGCACCATCAGTGTTACATTTATGGTTGAGGAGGCTCTTTCATCTTAACCCTCTATTCCAATCAGTTCAGGGGGAAAAACTACATATGATTACTCTTGTTCAGCTGAAACTTCTTTGCTTGTTTTCTCATCCCAAAAATAACTCCCAGATGTTTCAATTAAAAATATTTCCAAATTTTACTGGTCCTTCCCCACTTCACCTACCCAAGTATAAAGAATTAAGTGGTTTGCAAGCCACACTCTGAAGTTAAAAAAAGATAAATCAGCATTTTGATCATTACACCATTTCTTTCCTCCACTTCCCCAAAATAACAGTCGTAATAAAGTATTAGCCAGGATTTTCAAGACCCTAAAAAGCATCCATTATGACCTACTTCTCTCCACACAGTCAGTACCACAAAAGCAACTGTAACGCTCTAGGGGTGCCTCAGCGGCCATTTTGTCAGACTGTTTTCCCCTACCACCACAATAACTTTATTTCAGGACAGTTGTTAAAGCAGGAACTTCTCTTCCACAGCATAAATAGCTTGGGGCATAACCTTCTGCAATTCACACCCCCTCCCCACCTCCACAAAGGTAAAAGTAAATGTAATCCAACCCAATGTAATACCATTTCAGCTAGCTCTGCATTATCACACAAGCACTCTGAAATCACCCACCTCACCTAAGCTTTGTTAATATTCCCTCCCTTTCGTCTTAGGAGTTTTAAACTAAAGAAATCCTTCAATACCTTCAAATTAAGAGTGCAAAACAGCATTTTGTTCTTTGTATTTTCCTTCTTCAGGTAAGCTTTATTTGGCTCTCAGCAAGTTGTTCAATTTTTGCCACATTCCCAATTCCTAGCAGTCCTTTATGCTGTTTCCTGCTCATAACAAAGTTTAACTTTCTTGAAATGAAATTTTGTATTTTTACAGTCTAGTTACTGATTTTATGTATTAATGAGGTATATCAAAGTGATTATTGCTCTAACTGCATACTCAAGACATTTGCCACAGTGTTCCACAGAAACAAAAATCTGAAGAACAAGAAAAAGTAATTTCATTGAAAGTCTTTGTATTGCAGTTATTCCCACCACCTTCATCCAGCTGTAAACACCACAAGGATTTCAGAGAATTTTAACATTAAAAAACATGAAAGAAAAGTTGGAAAACAATTTTTTGTTGAATATCCAAAATAGTTACAGGATAAAATCATTCACTAGCGAGTCTTACAGTATCTTTAGCCAAAAATCAGTGACTTTAAGACTACGTATATCATTCCTACACAAGCATCAGTGAAAATGCCTGCTTCAGTTACTTACATACGACACTGGATTGGGAAAAAGCTACAAGCAACCACCGAAGAGTCTGAATTGCTCAATACCTTGTGACTGGCTTTTTTTTCCCTTTAATAGTTAGTGAGCACACTCAAGGGAACACTGCTTCACTTCAATTTCAGTTTGGTTTTCAACCAGTATCACAGAAAGGAAAGACAGTGATTCATACCACCTGGTTTGCCCTTTTACAGATATTTGTAAAAATTAATTAGTATTAAGAGTATCAGACTACACTTATTTCAGCAAGTAGCTACGCAGATGATGTAATAAAATGAGATGACTACTACATCTCAAAGGTTACTCAAAAGTTCTAAATAGAAAATTTACCTACAAACAACTATTGCCATTTCTAAACATTTCAATCAAAAATCCCTACCTGTTCCAGTCACTTAAAACCAGGTCCCACTACTTTTAGTAAAGACAAGCTGCTTTGGGATGCGCAACTAGTTCAAATGCCTATCTCCACATTTATTTCTGCCTTTGGTTCAATGACTACCATCATCAGGGTAGCTGCCTATGATACTCATTCCTCACGCACTACAAGTCTTGAAGTGAGGGATGTCTTGCTCAACTCTGTCAAGCACAAAAGTTACAAGGATATTCACAATGCTGTCATAGCACCCCACAACCAAGCAAACTGGCTTTTCCTAGCTACATGAAGACAGGGGTTCATTTTGCAGGTTGCATCAGCTCCAAAGCTTGATTACAGAAAGCCAAGAAAACAGCTTAATGGAACCTGAACACAAATGAACAACATGGTGCAAGTACAGTTTGTTACCTTCTGGTGAGTAACACAAAGAATACAGCCTCTGGACTCATCTATGAGGACTGTCTAATCTGGCAGTCATGTACATCACTGCAATGGCACGCTCATTTCCACAAACAACCAGGGGTATCCAAGTCATTAAGACAGATAACATTAAATCATTTCCCAGTATAAGCACCCAAGGCAGCAATTAAAGAATTTATGATAGATGGAATGAGTTCTTTTGGTCTAATTATACATATGTTGCTTAGACTTCATACCATTACCCTACTTTAAGCACACAGAACAGTGTTTCAAGTAACCTCTCCTATTTCTTTAAATACTTGGAGCTTCTTAATGCACATAGCTAATGCTTAACCTTGTATGGATAGGTTTGATTGGTCTTTAAGTAAGGATGCAAAGATCTAAGTACACACCCTTACAGCATTTGTTAGAACCTCATCTCTAGCCTATGAACTCAAAATGTCAACATCTCATTTAACACTTCATTGTCTTTACGAACCGGTAGGATTACATTATTTCTGACACATGAGCTTATATTTCCTTTTTCTTACAAACTATTACAAATTAAAGACCCTATCTGTATTTTAAAGCTAAAAAGCACCACAGATTGAAGTAGAGTAGCTATTATATATTCAGTTTCTTCTTTGAAATGCATTATTTGTACTCCCTTCCCTAAGGTCACAAGTTATACTTTTTCCTGTCATTCTTATTCCCTCATTATGTTCTTCAAACTTGGCTTTTACTTACTGCTTTCAGTTTTTCATCTTCTCCAGCTCATAGTAGAGCCCATACAATAAACAAAACCATTCAGACACACTGAAGAGAAGACCCATTCATCTTCTCAAGTCCACTGCAGTCTGGCAAAAGAACGTTTTCTCTTTTTAAACAGCTTTAGTCTATTTTCAGAATGAATCCATGCCAGCAAACAAGGCTGTGCAGCACTGCTGTACAGCAAATCCATTTATCCTGACAGCAGATACCATACACACAAGATAGAATACATGAAAACCAAAGCATGCTTCAGCTTTACCAGAGAGATCATAGATTAGTTTGTATGCGTATCTACTTAACCCTTGGCTTCCCAAAGAATTAGAACTTATCATGATGTGTGACACCCATCCATTAAGATTGTTTCACAGCCCATTGAGCATCCACAAGCTACTATACTGTCCCAGCTATGGCTACCAATTAAAATCCAAACCAAGTATACTCCTCATTCACCTCAAAGAATTACCCGGCACAGACATCCAGCAGTAGGGCATTTGCCCTGTCTCAGAAAAAAATCAAATTTCAGTCCCTTAGTCTACGTAGAAGCTATTTATACAAACTGAGCTGGTCATGTAGGACTAGAATCACAAAAGTACTCAGACAAAAGTGCTGCCAAAGTCAAGAACTCCCAACACTTCTCACCTTTCACTTAACTCTGAAAACACCTAAGATCTAACTACTTTCACTGATTCCATCAACAATGCCCCAGTTTTCCATTGCTGAATAACCCACTACCTATATCCACAAGTCCTGTCCTCCATGAATGTGCTGATTTGCAGACATGAGCTCCTTTTCTCCACAGTGCTATCAGCTGGCCCAGAGCAGCCAAGGGAGTGTTTCATTCCATGGTATGTCAGGCTCAGGGCACAGGCATAGCTCAGAGGCAGGAAGTGTAGGGGAGGAAATATCATTAATACTGTGGCTAGCTAGCTGGGTCCTTACCTCCTTTGTTGGGTCTTGGCACAGCTGTCCACAGTGGGGCAGGTTTGTTTTTTAGTGGGTTGGGGAGGGGTCAGCTGGCTTTTTTCCTGGTCATGTTGTCATTCTCTGGCTCATAGTCTCACTACTCAGGGCCTGGCTGGTCCTGTCAGCAGGTGGTGAGCTGTTGTATCATGTTTTATTTTTATTATTTTTAATTACTTAGTAGTGTTTTTAGTATCACTATAATTTTCATTTATATTCAATTATTTAAAAGTTTAAATCTCAGCTTCACAAGCTTCCTTGTCTTTTCCTCCAACTCTCCTCCTCCACTTGGGGGGAGAGCAAGCAAGCAGCTGAGTGACATTTACTGCTGGGCCAGGATAAACCACAACAATAAAATGTACTTTTTTCCAGATAGCTTGGATGAAGATTCCTCCCGCTTCCCCCAGACTCCCCTCTGTTAGAAGGGACCTTAAAGATCATCTAGTTCCAACGCCCCTGCCATGGGCAGGGACACCTTCCACTAGACCAGGTTGCTCAAAGCCTCATCTAGCCTGGCCTTGAACACTTCCAGGGATGGGGCATCCACAGCTTCTCTGGGCAACCTGTGCCAGTGCCTCACCACCCTCTCCAGGAAGAACTTCTTCCTGATATCTAATCTAAACCTCTCCACTTTCAATTTAAACCCATTACCCCTTGTCCTGTCACTACAGGCCCTTGTAAAAAGTCCCCCCCAGCTTCCTTGTAGCCCCTTCAGGTACTGGAAGGTGCTATAAGGTCTCCCCAGAGCCTTCTCTTCTCCAGGCTGAACAAGCCCAGCTCTCTCAGCCTGTCCCCATGGCAGAGGTGCTCCAGCCCTCTGAGCATCTTTGTGGTCTCCTCTGGACTCGCTCCAGTCAATATCCTTCTTGTGTTGGGGGCTCCAGAGCTGGAAGCAGTACTGCAGGTGGGGTCTCACAAGAGCAGAGTAGAGGGAGACAATCACAACCCTTGACCTTCTGGCTATGCTTCTCCTGATACAGCCCAGGATACTGTTGGCTTTCTGGGCTGCCAGCACACACTGTCAGCTCATGTTCAGCTTTTCATCCACCAATTTCTATACCACTTCCTAAGATCCATTTTTCATTGTCTTTGTGTACATTAGCAAAGCAGAGTTTAGGTTTCATTGCCACTCTTACTCTTGGTGCACATATTTACCAGGTGTTACTGTCTACCTTAGTCCAGGTAAAAAACACAAGGTAACATTTACACAAGCAAAACACAGAGGAGCTCATACGAAGAAAACCTGCTAACTCCTTGTACAGTCCTCCCCTCATTTCAATCATATAGAAGAAAAGGACATATATAAAAATACTTCAGAACTGCACACACCCCCATCATGGTAATGAACAAGCCTGCCTAACAGCTGCAAGTCTTGTTGAATTACTAAGAATCCCATCTACTATTTGCATTTAAGTAGTACTTACAGCATTGGCATCAACATCACTGTGTATGGCAACTGTTTTAATCCCCATCTTCTTACACGTTTTGATGACCTACCATGTAAGAAGTGACAGTCAATATTTTAAAATACCAATAGTTTACAAATTAACTGCAGAAAAGAAAAAACTTAAGATTACATACTTACTCTGCATGCAATCTCTCCTCTGTTGGCAACAAGGAGTTTTTCAAAAGTCTGAAGGGAAAAGAATGATAAGTATCTTAGAGATTAACAAAAAAAGTGTCTCTCCCTCCAGAAATACACATTTTCTCTTCCACTTCCACTGAAGTTTAGTGGAAGTATCCATGACCTTGGAAATCTCCCACTGCATTATCCCTGTGAAAGCTCCCAAACCTACTTCGGGGAAATACCTGTGTGAAACCTAAACTTACCCGATCTTACCTCTACTTGGAGAATGCTAGCAGAATCCTACTGTCAGTGCCTGTAACCAGCACAAATGACCCAGAATACAATTCTCATGTCATGAATCTTCAAGAAGCTTTCCAATCATAAGGAGAAGTTCCCCTCTGCCTAGGGCATGAAGGGTAAAGACCAACACTTCCACTCTGTTGCACAGTTGCCTGCTGAGTTGTACCAGCCTGGTTCTTCCCTGTATCTAGGCCTCATGTCAGGAACCTGGCAAAACCCTGCACTGCCATCATGACACTGTTACACACTCAACCCTAAGTAGCAATTAAAGTGCAACAGAACAGCAAATCAGTTTTAGCAGACTCCCGAAATTCACTGTCACCTTTCACAATGGAGTGCACTTACAAAGATACACCTTCAATAGTCCTACCATGCCTGCAAGAAGGGGTAACAAGCTGTCGGGAGTCAGTAAGCCTTACACCTAGACCAACTTCCCATTAAGAGTGGTGGAAGAGCAGAGGTGCTCAGCATAAAAATCTCATTGCTGGGAATAAGGGTTATTGCTGTTGCCAGCCTGGCTTCTAAACATACAGGTGCACTTCGATACTGCACCTGCTTGGCTGTAAACACAGGCTGCCACCGAAAGGGACAATCCTGCTTCACACGCCTTCTCCCACTGCTTTCCACGCATCAGACCTAGCAGGGATGCAGCTTCAGGACACATCAGTTCAACACACCAATCGAACAGTCCTACTCTGCCTCCCACGCTGTAAATCAAAAGACAGGATAGGGAACCAGCAGGACTCTCCCCTCCAGGGGCAGCCTGCAGTTACACCAGATTAGGTTTATCATACTATACCCCAGACATTCAATAGCTATTCTCCCAAAATAGGGACTGGGGACAGAGGAAGTATTGCCACTGCAATGGCAAGACTGATTTATTTCTCCACCAGTCATCAGTTAATTAGGGGAGGGAAAGACAGGTCTAAGAGGAGAAGGAACACCACAAAACCCCAACAGTAATTGCTATTGACAGACCAGGGTATATACTGTTTGCTCCCCTACTCCAAACAGACCCACTCAAGGTGCCCTTGACCAAATTTACTACTTCAAAGCCAGGGCTGAGCTGGCATCACATGACCAGTTTAAAAATACTACCATGTGATAACAACATAGAGAAATTAAGTGTTAAAACCCTCCAGGTAAGAGCTGCAGTAAGTAAATTCCACCAGACCTGCTGAGGAATGCATACCACCGCCAGTACACAGGCACACCAACACCCCACTCAGAAGATGGATCTTAAACATCCTGAAGCAAGCTCAATTTTCAGAAGTGCAAATACTGTAAGAACACCACAAGAACCAGCCATTTGTTTGGACAGCTTTTTTAGCTGGGGGCCTGGTCTAAAACCCAGTGGAAAAAGCCTGAAATGTTTCCAACATGCTCACAGCAAATTGTTCATGCATCTAAATTTTAGCATTCTAGGTACCTGAAGCTTTTCAGGCATACTGACTTAAGGGGGCATTAAAAAAGCTCCCAAGAACTTGGCACTGAAAAGTTTAAAGACACAAGTACTTCCTCAACTTAGTTCTTGGTATGCATAAGTTATTTTAATTAAGCATGGTCACAGTGCAAGACAAGACTCACGGTATCAAGATGCTAAGAATATGTGACATTCATTTTAATTTTCTAATCCTGCAATAGAAACACTAACAGGAAGAGACTGGACTCTTGCTCCTGCTGTTAAAAGACAAGTCTCAAGTCCAGCAAATAAAGCCCCCCACATGCTGCTTTGAAGTAACACACAGTATTTCTTTCTTATGTCATTTCCACTAATTAGCTCAGAAAGGTCTGATATGAAAGTCTTGTCATTACAAAGACAGTGGAAGGGGCAGTGAAATGAAAGTAGAAAAGAGCTTAAACTATCTGTAGTAGCCACTGGTTGGAATAACACGGCTCCTAGTTAAGAGAAACCAAATACCCAATTAAATTGTCTAAACGTAACTATGCCTTCAGAAAAAAGGAGAACCTTAAGAACACAGATTTCTTCAGAAGATTTCTTTTTAAGCCACTGTCCTCACTACCTACTGTTTTTCCCTGTTCTCTCACACTATTTCACTAATTGTTAATTGCTTCTCCCTGGTATGTAAGGGCAAGCCTATCAGTTCCTGAACTGTCGGCATTCTCACCCTTCGATACTAGCAGACCTTCACCCACATTATTTTTCCAAGTGTGTTACTTTAGAGGCCACACCAAGACAACCTCCCACAAGAAGTGGTTTTCTTGGCTAGTACCTGTAAATTCAGATTGCTACTGCACAAGTCCCAAGATGAGGATTTATTATTCTCTGCAGGCCTTAAAGGCCCACCTTTATCCAAGCTCTGAAGTTAGCAACCCCGTGTCAGATCATCTAACTGCTGACACTATTGCATACACTGGTTTCTATGGAAAGTTTTTAGCTAATCTATCTCCCAGGTGTTTTAACAGGCCTGTATTTTGCATGGTGTGAGAAATATAATCATGAAACAGCTATTAGTAACATGTTCAGGCTAGTATGCAACTTCCCTATGCTCACAATCACTTATCCAACCTCTTAAGGTATACACTTGAAGCAGTACTCAGCCTTGACAAATACACTGCAAAAAGCAACTTGGTTTTGGTTTAAAAAGGGGAAGAAAGATGCTAGTAGACCAGTGACTGCAGGGGTTATACTAGCAGAACTACCATTGTTAGCAGCAGCACATAGGAGAGGATAGCTTTAAAAGCCAAATGTTAAAGAGAAAACATGCACCACACTACTTACCTTCTCATTTGGATCATACACAGACGAATACAGTTTATGTGGAGTTATAAGGCACCGTCTTGAACACAGCACTTCACACTACAGAAGAAAATAGTTAAATGTTTTCCTCCTGCTACAGTATTCCAGTAAGATAAAAACAGTTCATATACTGACATCTTGAGGAAACTCTTCCATATTTCTTCCATTCTCCCACCAAGTGGATGAAAGCTTAAAGATATTCCCTCTCCCAAGCATGACCCAACAAAGAGTAACCAAAACCAATTCAGACACTCTAGATGAAGTTGTTAGCTTAGGTGTTTTAATAAACTCCACTATAATGTCTCCCTTCCTTCTCATTCCAAGAAATATCTCCAAAGAAGCTCTCAGAAGAACGTATGTGTCTGTACACACCAGGGATGGGGAGAGGCCTTCCCTGACCAGGAGCCGCTGGGAATAGAGCAGGCAATGGACTGGGCCAGTACAGAGAGCAAAAGCAGAACAGGCTTTACATACTAGCGAAAGGAAGTGGAACAGACTTTAAATATTGGTTCTGCCCCCAGCCTTCCCCACCACAACCCCTGACAGTGGTCTGAGAAGAGGCCTTTTCCTGAGACTTCTGCTCTGAACCAACTTTTACAAAGACTTAACTCCTCTAGTTAAACAGGTTTTCGCATGATGTGTCAGCACATGTATGCTCCCTTTCCTACTTCAGAGAGAACATATCAGATGATACAGCAGATCTGCCAAGTCTATCAAGGCGATTGACAGGTACTTCAAAAGCAAGTCATTTCACAACATAATGGCAGTTACAGTTAACAATAAACAAAAGTAATCAGATAAACAAACCCACAAAGTTGCATTGATACCGACACAGATAAATTGCAGAAAAGTATACTTGCTCACCCAGTTAGAATGAAGGAAACTGCAAAAAGCCTCAATACCAAATATCACCTAGCAGGAAGCACAAAATAGTGAAGGCTGGCAGCTGCTAGAACTTAGAAACTGCCAATTCTGTCTGAAAGAATTTATCATAAGTCACAGAAATACAAGTAAGAAGTTTAGTAGAAAGTAAAGGCTCTCCTGTGAGAAAAGACTGAAAGTTATGACTACCTAGAAAAAAGGGCAAAAACTAAGGATGTATATGTTCATGTGAAGAGGTTAATTAGATAATTCAGTTGCTCCTTCTACAACAGTAGTAAACAGTTTTACCGTATTTTCAATTATCTTAAGTTTACTGGAAGCTCACACTGGCTCTGAAGTACTACTGTTTGGCAGGAACTGGAATGAGAACACCCCCTACACAGCCCCCTAGCCTCATCTAGTTCAGAGATACTTATGTCAAAGTAGGTAAGGTCTCTGGGGAGACCTTATAGCACCTTCCAGTACCTGAAGGGGCTACAAGGAAGCTGGGGGGGACTTTTTACAAGGGCCTGTAGTGACAGGACAAGGGGTAACGGGTTTTAATTGAAAGTGGGGAGGTTTAGATTGGATATCAGGAAGAAGTTCTTTCTGGAGAGGGTGGTGAGGCACTGGCACAGGTTGCCCAGAGAAGCTGTGGATGCCCCATCCCTGGAAGTGTTCAAGGCCAGGCTGGATGAGGCTTTGAGCAACCTGGTCTAGTGGAAGGTGTCCCTGCCCATGGCAGGGAGTTGGAACTGGGTGATCTTTAAGGTCCCTTCCAACCCAAACCACTCTGTGATTCTATGATGCATCACAGAGCCAGCCCAGGATTGAGAAGGGCACTACAGTTGTAATGCACCTGATACACATTGTTCTTTCTTTGTAACACTAGTATTTCAATCAAGTCCTGCAATACAGAACTAAAGGAAGTCTTTGAGCACACTACCTCATGCCAGCTCAGACCGAGCCTTTTAAGTAGAAAGCTGCCACAGCTTCACAAAGCATTTAGATGCCAATCACTAATGGCAGACACACATACACTGTGTCCCAGGTAATCCAGATAAATTTAATTATTCTGGAACAGTTAAGATATTCTTAATTATTCTGGAACTAAAAAGTCAGTGGAAAGCAACTGTTCCACCACCCTATTTCACACACTGGGTTCTCTCTCACTCAGGTTTTTGTTTTGGTGGAGGGGTTTGTTTGGGGGGTTTTTGCCTCTTTCATTTTTTCACTTCACTCTCCAGAACTAAAAACCAGAATAACAACCTGACATGCAAATCATTTGATGTTCTAGAATCAAAACCACCAGAGGTTCCTTTTTTGCAGGGATATATATACACATCATCATCTGAGGATGCAACAGCACAAGCTGTTTCAGGCATTATAAGGGAAAGATTCTGTCTTGTCCTAAGAAAGTTAAGGACCAAGTTCTGCCAGCTGGTCTTTATCCAAGGTTCACAGCAGAAGTATTACACCTTCAGTGACTGTACTTCAATCCAGATCCTGTCAGAGGGAGGAGCAAGGATAGCTACAGCAGAGGCAGACTGTACTCTCCTGCTCCAGAGCATGCACAGTTAAGCACATCGAGTCCCTCTCCTCTCCAACACTATTGACAGAAGTGCTTGTGGGACCACAAATAGTCTGAAGGAGGTCATACAGAACGCCAAAAATATCCCCACTGAGTTAATATTATTCACTGAAGAAAGTGCTTGTTAAGGGTCAGTGGGGCTAATCTAAATACGTGCAGTAGCTGGGGGTGGGGAAGGGGAGAGGGAGGAAAAGCTTCTGAACTTTCTTGTAAACACCTTTTATACAAAAGGTGGTTTTGAATGCGTAATGAGTAGCCAAAAAAGTTATACTACAAATGGAAACTGGAAGGCTATAATGGGAAAATTAGTATTAAGTTTCAAAATTGTAGCCATGTGTTGTCTTAAAAAGCCCTGTTCAAACTTTTTATGCAGAAAAAGTACAGTTACCAAGCAATTAAAAAGCTGGAAAAGCATTAAACCACATTCAGCTCTGTTATTACACTATAGAATTGGACAGATTTCATTTAAAAATCTTGTAACAGCCCTAACCCAATTATGCATCTGTTTAGAATGTGTGGGAGGAGGTAGTTAAGGTTTTAGAGTCACTTAGAGAGCCAGGTTGAGCCCTGAATTGAATACATGGGGGGTAATTCCCTAAAACAAGTCAAACATATTGCTCAACTCAGATATGAAATTTCAACTCTAATGCACAGGTTTGGGAAGAAGGGGTTGTGGGGTTTGTATGTATCTGTACCAATATACACTAAGGCTTAAGAGCTCACCTAATCTAGAATCTACTTCAAGCAGTCTCTTTAGTGGTCTTCTCCCAGGCACTATGAGCTATTAAGTACTTAAAAATAGGCATTATCAAAGTAATGCACAGCTAGGGTCATCACACTGCTAAATTGCCATCTCCAACAGCTACTGAGTTGTCCTCAACCCCTCGGCTCCCAAGCTCCTGCTATAGGTTGGTTCATTAACAGCTACACCAAAACCTCCAACAAACTCAAACCATCAACCCAGCCAAGCCAATCTAACCCTCAAGCTAGGTGCTTACCTGGCTGCTTCCCCAAAACCACACATGGCCTAGGTACTACAGGTGCCTTACATAAAGGTTTCCTCAGAACAGAGCCCAGAGAACTCACCTTGACTTAGTGACCGTTTCATATCTGGCAAAACTAGGAAAGAG
>NW_010228097.1:15719-20112 GCF_000690775.1 Eurypyga helias
TAATGACTTGTTACTTCATCTTGATAAAGCTTTTGACTCTTGAAAGCCCAAGAGCACAGACTAATCACTTACAAAAGCTCAACACTGCACTTCTGAGTTTGGCTTGGTTTCCCATCACTACCGAATCCTCAAGAAACACGTAGTGTTAGTACTGTATTTTGGAAAAGCATCCTGCTTTACTCATTAATTGCACAATAACCAAACTGAACTGAAACGTGAAGAGCTGTAACAGCTATAAAATAGCTTTTCATAAATCAAACTACACAGTAAGCTGTAGAACAGTACACACTCACCACACACTGCCACTTCGAGGCCTGGCAGAAAACCCGCCTCCCAGGGAGCCAGTGCACTCCTAGGAATCTCTTTGGGTGGTTTAAGGACACAGCACGCAACAGCAAAATAAAAAATTAACTTGCTATTTAGAGATGGCTTACATGTGTGTTTTTAAAAGGTTTATATGTCCCTCGTTGAGGAAAGGAATTTCCCTGCTGTACTGGTCATCTTGTAAATAAGTCATTGATACGCTTTCCAGGTAGAAAAAGGTCTCAGTGTTGAAATGGAGATGCAGAATTCCGGCAGGAAAAGCATCATATGCCAACATTTGCTTTAAGAAGTCTAATATGGGCAGGAATGTGTATTTTAGCATTACTAGAAAGTACATTAAGCAATGCCCAATAGTAACAGCTAGAGTAGCACACTTATTTTCACTAGCCATAAGTTCTACCTCTGCATTCTGTCTTCCACTAAGATATTTAGAACCTACTAAGATGTTTGCCGCTACACTTTCAGAGATTTAAGAGTAAGACACCATGAGAATAACCCCTTTGTATTTGCAATGTATGTCCCATTAGCTCTAAGCATTCCATAAACATGAAAATGTGATTTTTTTCCATATTGTGATCATGCAGGAACTTTAGGTGTCTGCAAGAATTAATGTATAAGGCTGGAAGTGTAGTTTAGTAATGTAAGATTGCTCTTCTGTTAATTTGTACAAACATAACTCTTCTGGAGGTTGGGGTTTTTTTTTTTCCTCTAATGAAGCTCTTTTCCCTTCCTCTGTATGCTGAGCATGCATCAGCATGCAAGCTGAGCAGCCAAGCACTTGACCATACGCAGATCCTCCTGAAGCCAACTGCAAACAAAGCTGCAGTACCAAGTTCTGTAAGATACACAGCACAGCACATATAACAGTGCTTTCACTCTTACCAGGCTTGAGAGCCACTGGTAACTCCAAGAAGGAAAAGAGAAAATCTGGTTTTTCCAATATCTGCTGACACAGCACACAAACTACAAGCAAGGAAACATCCACCCACCTAAGGCTGTTTTTAAAAAACTAAGTAATTCCTACACTCAAGTACCTTGTCCCTTTTGCCAGTCCCAGACCTTAACAGTCACATAGTGAACCAGACCAGGGAATACATCCAGCTGAGAAAAAATACAAGCAGATGGAAAAATGTCTTCTCAGCCAGATTTCAGTCCAGCTTATCTACTTAGATATTCAAGCAGCAGTGCTGGCACAAGTTGGAGGGAGACAGAAGCCCAAGAGGAAAAAAGACCTAAGAGCTGCAGAAAGTTGGAACACACTCACAGCAGCAGCTTAAACAGCTCCAGTCAGGCCAGCACCTGTGAAACAGATGACAGCACCACAGCAACCAGGCAAGCTTAGGACAGACAAAGGAAGAAAATTAAAACCCACAGATAGTGTTTCAGAACAAGATTACCGTTTTACTCAGTGTATACTTTAATAAACTCCTAGCTTTTTCTTCCAGAACTAAGATTTGCCCACAGCAGATGGCACAGCATGCTTTGCCTACAGAATCCAAACAGCTGCTCCTGGGAGTAAAGAAGAAAACCAGGAGTCTGACTAAGAATGATTGTCAGTACTAAAATTTGTAGTTTACATACTAGAAACAAATCACTGAACTCCAGAAGTTTAGGTCTACCTTCATCTGCCCAGATTAGTGACCATTTTAACAGCCTGCCTTAATGGCAGATGATACCAATCTTGCTATCCCATCAGCCTAATGCTTCTGTGCTCAAACAAGAGGAAACACTTCCCTGGAATAACATCACAGAAGAGAGCAAGAAGTTCCCATTGTACAGAGAATGTCCATGATGTTAAAACACAGAGTGCATCGATAACTTATGAGGGCACAGATGGCAGAGAAGCTTTCCATACATTCAGTTCAATGGTTAGAAAACTGATTTACACTGCTAAAAATCCATGCCAGCAGGTTATTGCTGATTTCATGATGTATAGTATTTATCACTTTCTTCTACATTATTTTAAGGAGTCTGACAGCTCTCAGACGAGCTGCAAGACTGAAATAGTAAAAGCCATTGCTCATCCTCATTCTAGAGCTACCACCTTCTTTCAACACCAGATTTTCTCCTGGCTCCAGAACTGCAAACCACTCAAAGAGAGATTTTAGTTATATTCTAAACAGAACCAGTTCTGCATAAAAGCTAAATAGAAATGCTAAGCACCAGATGAGAAACACAGTTTGTCAATTCCCACATAGGAGGAGCAAAAGAAGTTAAGGACAACTCACTAGCTACTGGCCCTTGCAAAAAAAAAACCAAACAAAACAACAGCTGCAAACATATTAAAGTCTGAAGACATCTATTGCATCATTTGCCTACATTAGCAAAATATAAAAAACCTGTAAAAGTCATTCCCATATAAGTTTGTTTCATTAATCATACACAGGTATAAAGGGCTAAAAATCAGTTCAGTTACCCAAGTCATAAGTGCCACTAGGTAGCTATAAAAACATTTTGTTTTACAAGAATGTCACCAATGTAGCATTTCTATAGTGTTTACCCTGACAGTCAGATCATACCCTTGAGATGTCAGAAGGAAGGAGACAGAGTAGGCCTCTCACAGGGAGGCTCCAAAGGGCCGACATCAAAGTCTTCAGACTATTTAGTGGGAAAAGCAGAAGTCTTCCACATTTATACACACATACATGCACATACAGATACCAAAAAAATAAAGCCTTGAAAGAGTCCAAGCCCTCTGCTAATTCCAAATCACAGTCTCCAATCATTATCAAGCTTCTCTGTTCTTCAATTCCAAGAAGCTTCTCTCATACACCTTTACAGCAAAGGTGTTTGCTATGTATATTCCCTGAGCAAAAAATACTCAGGTGAAGCCCACCCTTTTTTTGCTCTTTAACCTCTTCTCAGAATTCCCTGGCTACATAAGTCACCTTTTTTACAAGATCACAGAATGGTTTGGGTTGGAAGGGACCTTAAAGACCATCCAGTTCCAACCCCCCTGCCATGGGCAGGGACACCTTCCACTAGACCAGGTTGCTCAAAGCCTCATCCAGCCTGGCCTTGAACACTTCCAGGGATGGGCCATCCACAGCTTCTCTGGGCAACCTGTGCCAGTGCCTCACCACCCTCTCCGGGAAGAACTTCTTCCTGATATCCAATTGAAGTCTCCCATCTTTCAATTTAAACCCATTACCCCTTGTCCCGTCACTACAGGCCCTCTAAGATCCCTAAAGACATGTGAGAGGTTCTTTACAGTATTGTTATGGGGTTAGGTTTCTCTCTAGAAATGTAACCCACACCCCCAGGGGGACACAGAGCAAGAGTTCTCTGCAAGTTGAGTCTCTTCTCCACTGGAACTTCTAGACACCCCACACACTTCACAGGAAAAAAAAAGTGAAGTTCTTCCTATTGTAAAGAATTCACTTTTCCCCATACACAAACTAGATGGTGTGTCATTCAACTGTTACACAACACTGTCACTGTGCTGCTTATTCTCACACTAATTAATCTCATAGAATCATAGAATGGTTAGGGTTGGAAGGGACCTTAAAGATCATCTCTTTCTTTTAACGCAATCTGTAGAAGAGACAGAGAAGGAAACATAGCAACTGCCTCAGCAAGGTTACACGGTATCCCAAGGAATAAGGCTTTCTAGAAGTTGAATGTCTTCACCGAAAATATTGGTGTAGTTCTGCAATGAGTTTATTGCATTTTTGTGAAAAGTAAGAAGAATGAAACACACAAAAAAGCTTTAAGTGACAGCTGAAAAATCCATAAGCAGCTGGGGTTAAGAGGGAAGGGGGCAAGAGACAGTTTCACAAACCAGTAGCCTTTTCCTACGAGTTAAGGTTTAGAAATAATACAAAAGCACACTCTGCCCGAGCTTCCAGAAGCTCCTGTTTAACAAGGAGAGAACGGAAGTAAATGGGGAGCAGCACCCTCTCCAGCAGCAGAAAATGAACTCCGAGAGAAAAGGCCCTCTCCCCCCGGGCAACACACGGGTGGGATACACCCGGGAACAGCCCCTCGGATGCTGCGAGCCCTCAGCAACGAGCCCTGGGGCCAGACTTCCCCCCCCTCCCGCCAGCCAGCGCCTTCCACCCGCAGCTCG
>NW_010228098.1:0-818 GCF_000690775.1 Eurypyga helias
GTTGCTGACTGAGGCTAAACCATGATACTATCCTACACAGATTTCATTCCCTTAGTCTGTGGACCATCATCACAAAATGTCCACAAAATGTGCATTAAGTGCATGTAGTCCATGACTTTGAGTTATAGCTGTTATGGCAGTCATTCAAGACAGAAGAGGTGGAGTGTTGGATGGCATCATTGGGTGCCAAAGTCAGGTCATTGCTGCATTTCTTGCAAGGCTTATCCTCCACTGATTCAGGTGATTTCTGCTATAGTAAATCCTCTAACTCAAAAGTCAAAACATGGGTTATATGCAGCAGTAAATGTCCATAATGCAATTTAATTAATTGGCTATTTTCACCAAGAATCAAATTCCTTGAGGTACACATTGGACTTCCCCATCTTCTCTCATTACCTACCAAGTGCACCCAGGTCCTTGAGCAAAAGCAATCCCATGGATGGGTTTGCCTTTGCTAGAGGCAGGGATAAATCAGACACTTTTTCCCAGCATATTTTTAATTTTCACGACCGGGACTTTATCCCCTTCTACCCAGTATGTAAAATTTTGATTTGGCAGGGCCAGACTGATTGACAGATCCTCTAGTGTTGACTAACCAGGTGGCTTTTGCCAACTGTGTAACCCAAAGTTTGAGAGTTCCATCCACATTGCTTTCAGGGTGGTCTTTAACAGCCCATTGCACCATTCGACCTTCCCAGAGGCAGGTGCATGATAGGGGATGTGATACACCCACTCAATGCCGTGCTCTTTGGCCCAAGTGTCTATGAGGCTGGTTCAGAAATGTGTCCTATAGTCTGATTAAATTCTTTCTGGGGTGC
>NW_010228099.1:0-1811 GCF_000690775.1 Eurypyga helias
GGCCTCGCGCTATTGGAATAATTCATCTTCTGCAGCTCCCCACGGACCTGCTGCCTTTTGAGTGACTAATTATGAAACATCAGTCGTTAATCAGCGCAGAGCTGAGCACAGGCAGGGAGGAAGCAAGCGCGGGCAGGGAGCGAGCGTGGGTGGGAGCAGCCCCAGGAGAGCCAGGGGTGTCTGTCCCACACCCTGTCCCCCTGCCCCTTTTCCGCCCCTTTGCTTTATCGGATGCACGCGAGGTGCCATGGTGGGCAGGTGACGGGGGGGTCCCAGCCCCTCAGGGCAGGGCTGGCATCGTGACACAGGGGCTGGCCCCCTGCCCAGAGGTCTGCCTTGGCAGGGTGAGCCAGGATAAGGGAAAGATCCCAAAAGGCTGGCGATGGCAGCCAGGAAAATGGCAGGATATGGTCCAGGCATGATGGAGCAAGCCCAGCCTGGGCACGGCAGGGAGCCAGGGGGGCTCTGGGGAGCCCTGCCCTGCATGTGCACGGCCAGGGGTGAGCAGTGCCTTGTTTGCATCTCAACAGGCCATTCGGGTCCCAGCTGGAGCCATGCCCCTCGGATTTGGTAGCTGCCAAGCCCCCTCCCCTAGCTCAGCCTGCAGCTGGGGGCTGGCACCGAGCACCGGATTCATAAACCCTGGTCCATGCAGGGGGACAGGAGTGTCCCCGGATCAGAGCAGGGGGTTATCTGGCTCCCACGTCATGCTTTCTTCTTCTTTGTGTCCTGGCAGGAGTACCTGGACGTGCTGGGCAGACCCATGGTCCTGGCTGGGAACCGAGCCAAGCAGGTTCAGTGGACCAATGTCTACCAAGATGCGCTGGTAAGGACCCCCAGCCCCAGGATGTGGGTGGGGACACCTGCCCCGGGGCACAGATGGGGACACAAGCCCCAGGGTCCCACACAGCACATGCCCCCACCTCCCTTGCTGGGGGGTAACCCCCCTCTGCTGCCCACCCCTGGTCCTGGGCCATGGGAGGCCATGGGACACCCTGGTATGCTTGCGCAGGGGCTGGGCCTGGTGGTGACGGGCACGCTGCCGGTGTTCAACCTGACAGAGGACAGCAGTGACAGGAAGGTAAGAGACTGCGGCTGCCACCGTCCTGGCTGCACCAGGAGCCCTGAGTGTGGGGCTACGGCAGGGTGGGCAGGGTGCCCTGACGCTGAGCGTATGGCTGTGCCGGGGGATGTGCCACTGGCACCTCCCTCTCTGCTCTTCCTTCCAGAACCAGCTCATCCTGGGCGTGATGGGGATCGACGTGGCTCTCAACGACATCAAGAGGCTGACACCACGATA
The DNA here is from genome assembly GCF_000690775.1 of Eurypyga helias. NCBI lineage: Eukaryota > Metazoa > Chordata > Aves > Eurypygiformes > Eurypygidae > Eurypyga > Eurypyga helias. The sequence continues at coordinate 1,301 of NW_010228099.1, forward strand.
CAATGTGTGTGGGAGCCCCTTCACCTCCATCCCTGCCCTGCGCTGCCCAGGCCTGGCATGGGAGCCCCAAGCTGCCCCCCCTCAGCACCCCATAGCGCTTCCAGCAGCACTGGCAGTAGCAGGGTGCAGAAGCCATGGTTGCAGGCAGAGACCAGGGTGGGCAGGCAGGATCAGAGCCAAAACCCTTGCAGGGTCAGTGGGGAATAAAGCTTACCAGCCCGGGGTACCAGCCCGGGGTACCAGCCCGGGGTACCAGCCCGGGGTACCAGCCTGGGGAAAGGGCAGAATCCAGCACCGGGGTGAGAGATGCTGTTGGCCTGAGAAGTTGATGGTTAGGAAAGACTGAGGGACGGGGGGGGCATGGGGTGAGCTCTGCCTGCAGAGCTAAGGGGGAGCACACCAGCATGGCACAGCACACGGCAGAGCTGCCTGGCCAGCCTCATCCCTCCTCCTTTCCTCCCGCAGCTGGGGGCAAACGGTTACGTCTTCGCCATCGACCTGAACGGCTACG
>NW_010228099.1:1981-3009 GCF_000690775.1 Eurypyga helias
ACCCTTCCCTGGCTCTCCCTTTCGGCCTGCAGATCATCAATTTCCGCGAGCCGGTGACGCTGGACTTCCTGGACGCCGAGCTGGAGGATGAGAACAAGGAGGAGGTGGGCAGCTTTTGGGGTACGGGCTGATCTGCGGTTTCCCTGGGGAGTGCCTTGTCCTAAGGGCCCCAGCACAGCTCCCGTGGGGCCATGGCAGGGACAGGAGCTGGGTCACTGTCCCCTGGGTGGTAGCCCAGCTCTGCCTGCCCTGCAGCCCCCAGCCTCCCTGCCTTCCTCCCTGCCCCAGAGTCCCCTGGGCCGCTCACCCCGCGCTCCTGCGCCCCACGGGTCCCCAGTGCCACCCTGCTGGGCTGGGTGCCTGTGGGCATGTGGCCGGGCTCCGCAGCCCTCAGTCATCTCCTCAATGTCCCGCAGATCCGGAGAAGCATGATTGATGGGAACGATGGGCAGAGGTTCATCAAGACCCTCATCAAGTCCCTGGATGAGGTAAGGCTGCAGGGGAAGGGGGTCACGGCTGAAACCACCGCCGTGCTGAGTACCCAACCGTGGTGGTGGGGAGTGAGGGGCCACATCTGGCACCAGGCTCAGAGCCGGGGTCCTGTGCCGTGGCGCTGGCAGTGTCCTGGTGCCGCAGAGGCCTGACCCGCTCTCTCTGACCCGCAGCAATACATCGACGAGGTGTTCAGGACCTACACGTGGGCCCCCATCAAAAGCACCAACTACAGGTGAGTGGCACTGCCAGTACACCCCGTTCGCACGGCATCGGCCGGACCCCCACTGGCACAGGGCTGTGGTCTCATACCTCCAGCTTGAGCGATCCCCAAGGCCACCAGGAACATGTCCCACAGGCTGCGGGGTTGCAAATGTGCCATGGGATCATTGCACACAGCCAATGATGCTCTGAGGGGCACTCCCAAAAGTGCTGCCCACCGGTATTTGGCACCATGGAGTCAGGCTGTGGTCCCCAGGGCTCGAGACGGGCGCTGCAGGGCAGGCGTGCCATGAACAGGACAAGGGACACCCCTG
>NW_010228099.1:3022-4652 GCF_000690775.1 Eurypyga helias
TCGTGCAGGGTCCCTGCCTGCCCCGGTGCGGGGGTGGGGGGTGACGGTGATGCATGTCCACCCTGCAGCACCGGCAGCGGCTGAGGAGGTGGAGGGCTGCATTGGTTGCCCAGTTTGCCCCGGTTTGGACCAGCAGATATGAAAAAAGACCCGGTCATTGCCATGACTGTGTCGTCCAACTCGTGCTGCCTTCATCCCAGGAGGAGCCACGCAGTCCCTGCACGTACCCTCCTCCTTGTCACCAAGTTCGGGAAGGGCTGGCAAGGGTCACAGCCACCTCCTGGAGCTGCCAGGCATCCCCTGCACAGCTCCAGTCCTGTCCCCCGTGGTGGCACCCCTCCTGAGCCAAGCAGCGCTGCTGAGGAGGGGACAATGACAGGAGTGGCGCAGCCGCTGCCGGGGGCCCTGCGAGGCCGTGGCTTCACGCTGCAGCTGGGGTCTTCCCTGGGGTTCCCTGGGACACCGCCAGCACGGGGTGCCACCGGCACTGACCAGAACCCACCCTCCTGTTGCCACCTGTGGTTTGGAGTGCCACCACCTCTGCCGTGCTCGCTGGGATGCCTGATCCAAGCTGCCAGGCGTGAATGGGACCAGCTGGAGGGGTGGCTTGGGGACAAGGCCAGGTCACGGTGGCTCTGGTGCATGTGTGACATTCGATGGGAGTTGGGAAGGCAGCCCCCACCCGCTGGTGCTCACTTATCCCAGGCAGCACCTGCCACAAACACTGTCACCAAAGGCCACCAGCTGCTGGCAGCCAGCACCCAGGAGCCTGGCTCCCGCTGGCAGCGTGTCCCATGGGTTCAGTGGCCTCGGCACCACTTGCTTTCCCACCCCCATCCTGCACCCTGCGTGCCAGACTCCTAGCTGGTGGATCCCTCCCCTTTCAAGCTCACCAGTAGCCAGTGCCCGTGTAATGGTTGTCTTCAGCCTCTCCTCACTGGGAAGGTTTTGTCCCTTGCTTCAAAGGCTGTCCCTCTTCCCGCCTTCCTCCCTTATGGGCATGTCCTGTCCCTCTTCCATTTGCATCTCCCTCGGCTCCTTGGCAGGCACGTCCTCCCCATCTCAGCCGTGGTTGGACAGGCTTGCCACCTCCTGTGTTCAGAGGTGCCCCTGGGATGGCTCTGGGTGCTCCAAGGATGGTCCCATGTGCCCCAGGATGACCCTAGGTGCTCTGAGGGTGGTCCTGGTTGCTCTGAGGATAGTCCTGGGTGCCACCAGGATAACCCTGGATACTTTGGGGACAGTCCTGGGTACCACCAGGATGACCATCGTTGCTCTGGAGATGACTCTGGATGCTTCAGGATGAACCTGGGTGCTTTAGGGACAACCCTGGGTTGTCCCAGAACAGCCGTGGACACAGTCCCTGGAGGGAAGGACTCAGTGGGCTGTGCAGGCAGCCAGCATGGCCACTGCCTGGGTGCTGCCGGGAGAGGGGGGTGCCAGGCAGGGGCTGGGGGCAGGCCAAGGGCTCTGGGTGGGTGTAGAGCCTTACACCGCCTGTCTGCTCTCTCCTCCACAGCCTGGGGCTGGTTCTGCCTCCCTACAGCACCTACTACATCCAGGCCAACCTGAGCGACCAGATCCTGCAAGTGAAGTGTAAGTAGCCCCTGGCTTTGCCCGCCGCCCCCTC
>NW_010228100.1:0-318 GCF_000690775.1 Eurypyga helias
CCGCAAAGGACATGGAAGAAGGGAGCTTGGAATTCCCTCTTCCTCATCCCCAAAATCCAGCCCCGGCCTGTGAGCCGGACAGAGCAGCTCCAAATAAACGTGGGATTTGCTCACGCGATCGTCGCCGAGATCTTCCTCCTCTTCCTCACAGCCACGCTCCGGCTCCTCCCCGGAAGGTTCCTTCTGGAAGTAGTCGCTGAGTAGAGCCTTCAGGGAGGAGCTTCTCTCCTCCTCCTCATCCGGAGGGTGAGGGTCGCAGGTCTGGAATGCCACGCTGCGCCCACGGGCGTCAACCTTTTCCTGTCCCAGTATCCAAAC
>NW_010228101.1:0-365 GCF_000690775.1 Eurypyga helias
GCACAAATTGAAACACAGGAAATTCCATGCTTTTTTTTTTTTTTAAATACACCATGAGGGTCATTGAACACTAGAACAGATAGTGGAGTCTGCATCCTTCAAGATATTCAAAACCCAGCTGGACAATATTTTGGGAAACCCACTCTAGCTGCCCCTGCTTTGAGCAGGGGGGCCGAATGAGACAATCTCCAGTGGTCCCTTCAAATCTCTGATGCTGTCCCTCACAGCATCCTTCTGGAAAAGTTGTCCAACTGTGGGATGAGCGGATTTAGGGTGTGTTGGATGAAAAACTGCCTGAAGGGCAGGGCTCAAAGGGTTGTAGTGAATGGGACTACATCTGGCTGGTGACCAGGCACCAGTGGTGT
>NW_010228101.1:705-2675 GCF_000690775.1 Eurypyga helias
TGGCAGCGAAGAGGGCAAACTTCATTAATTAAGAGGGCAAACTTCATTCATGCATTAAATACAGCATAACCATCCAGTCAAAAGAGGTGATTTTCCCTCTGTATTTAGTGTTGGTGCTGTCTCACTTTGAATACTGTGTGCAGTTCTGGGCCCCACAATTTAAGAAGGATGTTAAGGTCCTTGAATGTGTCCAGAGGACAACACAGGTGGTGAAGGGCTGGAAGACATGTCCTATGAGGAGCAGCTAAGAACTTTGGGCTTGTCTAGTTTGGAGAAAAGGAGGCTGAGGGGCAACCTCATTGCTCTCTACAGTTTCCTGAGGAGGGGAAGTGGAGAGGGAGGTGCTGATCCTTTCTCCCTGGTATCTAGAGATAGGATGTGTGGGAATGGTTCAAAGCTGCACTAGGGGAGGTTTAGACTTGTTTTAGGAAGCATTTCTTTACTGAGAGGGTAGTCAAACACTGGAATAGGCTTTCTAGAGATGTGGTCGATGCCCCATGTCTGTGAGTGTTTAAGAGGCATTTGGACATTGCCCTTAACAACATGCTTTAACTTTTGGTCAGCCCTGAATTGGTTAGGCAGGGGGGGCCGACGGTCATTTTTATTCTATTCTATTCTATTCTATTCTATTCTATTCTATTCTATTCTATTCTATTCTATTCTATTCTATTCTATTCTATTCTATTCTATTCTATTCTATTCTTCTATGATTCTATGAAAAGGAGGCACTTGGGGCCATATCAAGTGATGGCCATGTCTTGCTTAAAGAAGATTTCTGGTTAATAGAGGTTAGAAAGATAACCAATTTGATCATTTCACTTGAGTTAGGATTTTTCTCAAACACATTTAGCCCAAGGATAGTAACATAGTCAGTTTTCCTCAAATACACAAGTACACAGCTGCAAAAGAAACAAGATGTCAGGAGCTCACTCACCCCTCTGGAAGTATACATCACTAAAGGAGATTGCACAAGTCACTTAACAGTAAATACTTCACATCATTCAATATTAAATAGGTACCTGAATAGATTATTTATTCACAAAAGTTTGTTACTTACCTTCTACATCACATGACTACCAGAGTTTATTATGATATAATTGCCCATGAGCACTGAGCTGATAGCATATTTCTTTTCACATACATACAAAGTATTTCATTTGGAGAAAATTACATAGAATCACAGAATCATACAATAGCCCAGGTTGGAAGGGACCTTAGAAGATCATCTGGTCCAACCTTTCATGTGAAAGGGAGCCAAGATGAGATTATCTAGCACCCTGTCCACTTGTCTTGTATCTTGGAAACCTCCAGAGATGGGGACTCTACCATATCCCTGGGGAGGTTGTTCCAGTGAATGATTGTTCTCACTGTAAAAAATGTCTTTCTTATATCAAGATGAAACCTCTCCGGGTGCAACTGGTACATATTGCCCCTTGTCTTCTCCATGTGGCTTCTTGTAAAAGAGAGCCTCTGTCCTTTTTGTAGCCACCTTTTAAGTACTGGAATACCATGATGAGGTTCCTCCAAGCCTTTTCTTCTCCTGGGAGAAGAGACCTAACTCCTTCAGACTTCCCTCATAGGGCAGGTTCTGCATCTTACTTGAATTGTGTGGACCAGAACTGGACAAGGTATTACAGGTGCAGCCTGACAAGCACTGAGCAGAGTGGGATGATCATGTCTCTGTCTCTGCTAGTAATGTCCCTGCAGATGCAGCCCAGGATCTGATTTGCCTTTGTTGCTGCAATGACACACTGCTGACTCATTTTCAGCTTGTCCACCAGGACCCCCGGGTCCCTTTCAGCAAGGCTGCTCCCCAGCCATGCAGATCCTATCCTGTACTGGGCTCTTTGGCAATTCTGACCCAGGTGCAGGACTTGGAACTTGTCTTTGTTAAACTTCATGCTGTTCTTGCTAGCCCATCTTCCAGCCTGCCCAGGTCCTTTGTAAAAAGGCTCTCCCTTCTGATGTGT
>NW_010228102.1:0-319 GCF_000690775.1 Eurypyga helias
GGGTTCGGTGTCCGGGGGGTGGCTGCCGCCTGGGGAAGGGCATAAGGGGTGTGAAGCTGCCCGCAGCAGCCTGCACCTGGCTGGCCAGGGTCCCCAAAAGTCTCCCCGTGCGTAGAGGCAAAGACTGCGGGTGAGGAATCGCTTTTTTAATGAGATGTACTGCGGGGAAGAAACCCCACCAAACTTAGCTTTTGGGCATTCGAGCACTTTTTCAGAAGGGGGAGGCAAACCTGATGCTGGGTCCCCATCACTGCTGTCGGTGTCCTGACGTAAGGACCTTTCCAGCGGGTGCCCATCACCGTGCAGCTAGGGCTCGGCG
>NW_010228102.1:372-804 GCF_000690775.1 Eurypyga helias
CACTTTTAGGTATTTGCAATGTATGGATTTGAGTGTTACTCTGTACGTGGGCTGGGAGCAGCGGGAGGGTGTAGGTATGTATGGGATGTTCAGATGCGTCTGGCGTAAGTGAGCTTGTGTGATGTTATAGTTAGATGCCGTATAAATCCTAACTGCACGTGAAGCCCTCCAAATGGGGTGTGCGTGTCTGACATTGCATCCGTGCGCTGTCATACGCAAATACATGATTTACACAATTTTTTTCTTTCTCTGGTTAAAAAGCAAAAGCCCGGTTGCACTCCCAGCGGGACACGGGGTTTGTGCCCTAAGTCACTTGCGATGAAAATTTCAGCAGCCCATGTTATGTTCGTGCAAAAGAGCGTGGGGACGGGGGAAGTCAGTCAGAGTCTGCGGCTCGAGGGATGCACGGGGCTGTGCCTGGTTTCCTGAGGG
>NW_010228102.1:814-1139 GCF_000690775.1 Eurypyga helias
CGTCGCGCGTGTTGCCTGTCCCCCCCGGGGCCCGCCTGCGTGCGGTAGCTGCCGTTTGGCGCGACACGTGTGGCACCAGGGACTGGGGACCGCTAGTGGGGCTCTACACGGGGACTTCAGCCAGCGCCTGACCTGTGGGTTTTCCTCTCCCTCCATGCTGCCCCTCTCCTCCTTCTCCACAGCCAAGAGCCGGTGCTTGGGTGTGTGCAGAGAGTTGGGCTCAGTGACGCACCCCAAACCCCCCCACCCGACCCCCGACACGAGTGGCATGAACTTGGAGCCGGGTGAGTGCGGGATGAACTCGGTGAGCTGCGGCAACGGGAAA
>NW_010228102.1:1181-27073 GCF_000690775.1 Eurypyga helias
GGGAGAATGACGAGAAGAGCATCTTCCGTATCCCCTGGAAGCATGCCGGCAAGCAGGACTACAACCGCGAGGAGGATGCCGCCCTCTTCAAGGTAGGGCTCAGCCCGGGGTGGGGGTTGTGGGACACCGCCGTAGCATGAGGGGTGCCCAGAGGGGCTCTGCCGTGGCCCCTCGCGGTGCCGCCTCTGCAGGGTGGCTCCGCTGGGTGCCTGCTGCCGCCGGCCACCTGCTCGGTGGTCCTGGCTGTCCCCTGTGTCTGTGGGGTGAGACGGCCTCCCTGTTCCCACTTCTCCGTGGGGAGCTAAACGCCTGTGGGACTGCAGCACATCTGTTTCCACACTGGGTTGTTTTACTCCCTTTCCTTTGTGCCTGCTAAACTGTTTTCCGTGCCTTCTCGTGCTGCTTTTTTTTTTTTCTTAGCCTAAACCTGTGGGGAGTAAATTCACGCACACATAAGCACGCACATATGTGCTGTTTCAAGCATTGTGGACTTGTACCTTGTAGTTGATTTTTTTTTTTTTTTTCCTTTTCTCCTTTGATTATCTGAAATTTTTCCAGGCTTGGGCTCTTTTTAAAGGCAAGTTCAGAGAAGGCATTGATAAACCAGATCCCCCTACCTGGAAGACAAGATTAAGGTGTGCTTTGAACAAGAGCAACGACTTTGAAGAACTGGTGGAGAGAAGCCAGCTGGACATCTCAGATCCCTATAAAGTGTACAGAATAGTGCCGGAAGGAGCTAAAAAAGGTAAAGCATCTCAAATTCCTTGTGTAGCAGGGTGCGAATATGTCTCATTGCGAGCATATGAGGACTGGAGCGTGCTTTTCTGGAATGGCCCTGCAGTCTTTTTAAGTCTTTTGAGGAGCCAAAATGCAGGGCTCAAGTGCAGCTCGTTCTGCTGACTTAAGAGGCTGCGTCCATGGGAGGACGGCTGGCATTTCGGTCGGAGCGTTGAAAGGGAGCCCTTGTGGAAGATGCGGACGGGCGCCCTGCACATCGCTGGAGGAATCGCTCTTTCAGCTGGGGTCTCCCTGCCAGTTCTGTGTAGAGTGAGCCAAGCAAGCAGCTCAAGGGACAGGCCAAAAAAACCCAAAAAGCTTGCTGGATCTAGGTTTTGGCTACAGGGAAGCACAGAATTGTTTTGAGCTGGACAATAGGTAACTGCAGTGTGGGGAAAAGCTGGGAGTGAGGGGTGCCCAGTTTGCAGCCTCCTGGGCAGAGCCTGGGGGCAGTGCTGGCTCTAAGAAGCCCCCAGTGCTGGGCAGGGCTTGCGGGAGGCAAAGCCTTGGCAGAGCCCAGGGAGAGCATTGTGGTGCAGGGGGTATGGGTGGGCAGCTCTTTTCTGTGGGACACCGGGGAGCCCAGCTGGACAGACTGCCTCCCGTAGCTGCCTGTGAGGGCAGGCTGGGAATCCTGTCCCAAATGGGTGCTGGGGGGGATTTTAGTCCTCTTCTTCTTCAAAGGCAGGTTGTATGCATTTGTCTTCGATGCGCCAATTTCACATTTCCTTAAGATGTGCGTTTATTTTCATCCCTCTGGTGAACATAGGTGCAAAACAGATGAGCATGGAGGACCAACCGTTAATGATGAACCATCCCTTTCCAATAACATCTCCTTACAGCTCACTACCGTCTCAGGTATGACATCAGTTAACGCATTTCACTTGGTGCTTGTACACTGAGCAGCATCGTTTCTGTGCTGTGGGCTATGTCTGTCTCTGCTGGCGTGGGTCTCTAGCTCTCTCTGGGAAGAAACTTTATTATGAAGACTGAGAAATCGAGAAGCAACTTTCCTAATGTCATATGAGGCCACAGGGTAGTTGCTTTCCCTTGGTGTTGTTTATGCCTGAGCAATAGCTCTTTTCTGTCGGGCGATAGATATTAGCACGCTGCCATTCTGCCGATGCCAGAATGTAAGCACCCAGCGAAGCCTTGCTCTGCCGAGGAGACATTTACCAGCAGTGCTTTGACTGCCTTTTGTTATTCCACCCTGCTTATTATTTACACCAGTGGCGAGAAGTTCATTTGAAAGCCTCACTGGTGGCGGTGGCGAAGTGCCATTCGTGTAGCCTGGGCAGTGCTTAGACCTCTGCGGGCTTTGGCAGAGAAAATCAAGGAGCCGAGATGTGAAAGCTGATGCGATGCGGCGCACTAGTTTTGACAGCTGCCGAGTAAAAGAATATCTCGTTCAACTGACTAGGTACCGAACTACATGGTGCCCCATGAACGGAACTGGAGGGAGTTTGCCCCGGAGCAGCCGCATCCCGACATCCCCTACCAGTGCGCCAGCGTCCCCTTCGCAGCTCGCAGCCATCACTGGCAAGGGCCTGGCTGTGAAAATGGTAAGAGGCTTCTGGTGAGGGCTGCTTGCTGAGGTCGGTCACCTGTTAGGGCCACAGATTTCAGGTTTCTTATGTGTGGCTTTCACTGGGATTAACAGAAGTGGCCAGAGAGGAGTGCTGGGCTCCCGTCGGAGAGCCACGGGGTCCGTGGCAAGAACCTTTGTCCTGGCTCTTGCTTTCACTGCCACCATGTGTGTGGTGTGTGGGCTGTGCAGTCTTCTGAGTTGGTACAAGTCAGCCCCCAAAAGTCGTCAGCTGTCTCAAAAGCCCTGAGCAATAAGCAGGCAACCGACCTCCCTTCCAGAACCCCAAATGGGAACGTGTTCTTTAGCTTTGCTTTCTGATTTTGGACCGTTTGAGGCACACATCAGTGAGGTTTTCCCTCCAGCCTTGTGGGTTAGAATGGCATTATTCTCCTGAGAGGAAAGCTGAAATTATTACTTTATTTTAGTGCTGTGGCAATGGGACAACTTGTCATGGATCGAGTCTCTCTTGGGGCTGGCACAGCAGAAACAGAATAAAGGGACGTTCCCTTCCCCGAAGATCTCACAGTAGCAGAGCCTAACAGAATCGTGGCATACCAAGCTCTGCATCCTTAGGAAAAACCCTGAATTGTGAAAAGTGGCAATTCTGAAGCCTGCAGGGAATAAAACATAAGAGAAAGGGAACCATGTGCCATATCCCCTTGCAGGATAACTCGCCTGAGGACGCAGGCTTTTGCTTCATGAGGAGAAGCAGCTGGTTCAGAAGGGCAGGGAAGGATGGGGAGCGAGGAAGGACTTCCTAGAGCAGATGCTGCATTTTCAGAGGACAGCTCTCTAGCGGTTTTGGTGCAGAGAAATCTTTGGGTCTGCTAAAAGAAGTAAATGCTCAGTGCACTGCAACTTTTGGTGGCAGTACACTGGAATTATTAGGCAGAGTTCTTTGCTGTTAGTTGAGCTGTTTGCTAATAAAAGATCGAGGTAGCAAGCGGAATGAACTCTGCCCCATACTCCGTCCTCTGCAGCAGTTAAACGTACGTTCGTACGTTGTGCTGAATCTGGAGGCAGTTGTTAGTGGTAGATACTGGGTTTCTCATTGGGCTCTATAACGTGTCAGGAGATGGGGGTGTTCTGTATCCACATCGCTCCAGCTCCCGGTCGTGGTGGGTTCTGCCATTGGGAAAGGTGGTGTGTGCTTGTGTGCAAGTCACTGGCATCATCCTTCAAAGGCTTTTATTTACACTGAGAAGCAGAGGAAAACATCAGTCGCCCATGTTATAATCCACTTACTGAAAGGTGTCTCTTGGAACAGTCTAATAGTAGTCCTGGTAACAAAACCCTAATAATTTCCTGCTGCACAATTTTCTTTGCCTGCTTTTAAACCAGTGTTAATTCTAGCTTTATTGCTATACCTGTCTTTAGTAAAACTCCTTATATTAAATGGATTGTTTTATGCAGGCAACTTTTAAGAGCAGTGTAGTCTAGTTAAAAATGTAAATTATTTCCGTAATAGAATAACGTGTTAGGTAAGGACAAAGGACTAGGGGGAATCCTGCAATGCTAAGCGAGTATATCATGCAGACCCAAATAAAAATACAGTCCAAGTAATGCCTGAAGAGATTGGTAGGGTTGGTGTGCGTGGAGAAAAAGGGGAAATAGGATCTTTTTAAAAAGAAGGGGGAAACAGAGAGAGAGTTCCTGGTGGGGCCCAGAAAAACTCACTTTTGCATCGCTGTGATCTCTGCCCAAGCTTTTCTTTTAGGATGTAGGCAGCTGTCACTGACTTTTGTTTGTGAAAACAGGTTGTCAGGTGACAGGAACCTTTTATGCTTGTGCCCCTCCTGAGTCCCAGACTCCTGGCATCCCGATTGAGCCAAGCATAAGGTCTGGTGAAGCCCTCGCCCTGACAGGTAAGGTCCGTAATGTCCCCCCTGGGCTTTCTGGGGAGCTTGACAAGAGACTCCCACGTCTGACTTGCCCTGGCACCATCTCTCCTTTCTGATGAAAAGAAAAAAGAAGGGGGGAAAAAAAAAAAAAGAAAGAAACCTCTTTAATCAGTGAATTCAGTGTATGGGCTTAAGCCTCTGTTTGCTGAGATAGTTAAGCACTTTTAGCCTCCATCTCCAAGGAATGAGGAGATGGTGATTAAAGTTAATGGATGTGCTTCACCATGTCTGTGCTGGGCTGCTTCGGTGAGCCACCAATCCAGGCCTTCCCCGGGGAGTTTGGAAATTTGGGGGTTGTCAGTGACTTTGAGCTCAGTTTTTCATTTGGGAGGAGGCCCCCCCGAAAGCTGCTGTTACCTGGGTTCCTTGCTGTGCTCCTGCTGGTGCTTCCTGGCTTTGCTCTGCTTCTTTATTCCTGGTGAAAAAAACGGGCATTTGGGAAAGAGAAGGAAAGTTATTTCATTCAGGTTTGCAGATGTCCGGATGCTGGGGGACTTTCTGATTAAGTTTGGGAAAAGGTGTGGGAATGTGCTTTTCTCAGGGTCTGTATAGAGTCACAGAATCACATGTATGTATACATGTATGTGCTTGTGTGTATGTGTGTGCATATGCAAACACACGTTATATACACACATGTATATATTTTTGTATATATATTTATATTCCATGCTCTGTCAGTTCTTCGGGGTCAACCAAGCTGACTGAATGGCCGTTTGAAAGTAAGGCTGGGGATTTCAGGTACAGCCCCGTTGGAGCTGGAGCCAGCCACCGCTTCTCTTCAGGCAGCTGAGTGCAAGCTTGCAGGTCCCCTGTGCAGAAGCCTCTTTTATGCAAAATCTGGGGAGAAACACAGCTACTTCCTGATTAAATCTGAGGAAGTGTACTGAGCTGGTGGGTTTAATTGTGACGTGAACTTGGAAAATGTGACAAACAGTAACTTCTCATGTGGAGGCTTTTCCTTTTAAACAGAAATGTGAAGTTTGTGGGACGTTTGTTCCTACCAAATTCCCACGTCAGTAGCCCTTATAATAAAGTGAGAGAGCATTAATGCTACCGTGGCCCAAAAGTTTCAGTATTTGTCTTCTTTAGAAGATTTTGGCTAATGCGAGCCTGTCTTCTGGGTGGTGCTGAACCCCAAGCTTGGAAATCTCAGGAAAACTTGTCTCCTGGCCTTAGTACAGATCTGAAACATAAAACAGTCGTACTAATGTATCACAGTAATTCTCTTATTTTTTTCTCTCTCCTTGTAGATTGTCGGCTCCACATCTGCTTATATTACCGTGAAATACTGGTAAAGGAGGTGACAACTTCCAGTCCTGAAGGTTGTAGGATATCCCATGGCCAAAGCTACGAGGTCAGCAGCCTGGAGCAAGTTATCTTCCCTTATCCAGAGGATAACGGCCAGAGGAAGAACATAGAAAAACTACTGAGCCACCTGGAACGAGGAGTAATACTGTGGATGGCGCCTGATGGCCTCTACGCTAAGAGACTTTGCCAAAGCAGGATCTACTGGGACGGACCTCTGGCACTCTGCAGTGACCGACCCAACAAGCTGGAGCGGGACCAAACATGCAAGCTCTTTGACACTCAGCAGTTTTTAGCAGGTAATTCCCACTATGGCTTTGATATTGTTTCCGGAGACACCACCCGGTCGCTCTCCACATGACGGGAGTGCTCTTTTCTTATGGGTTACAGTAAGAATTATCCCTCGCTACTTCTTCTGGCCAAGCACAGTCAAGGGGTAGTTGATTCCTGAATAATCCTGCCAAATTCTGCTTTCCATGCGCATTCAATGCCCCTGCACAAACCAGCAGGGGTGAACTGATGCTTGGCTGGTGACACCCCAAACCTCACATCTCTTTAAGAAGCCTAAGGAGGAATCTAACAAAATAGTCTTTCCATGTGTTGGGTGACAGAGGAGAGTGGATCTTGATCTTAGATCTGCTTGTGTGTCTTGGGTAGGTCTGTGATCTGCGGTCATGCTGCTCTCAACCTGACCTAGAGCGAGCCTGAGATCTTGCTCAGAGTATCAGCATAAATTTCAGTAGAAAGCCCTTTTTTTTCAGTTTGTCCCAGTGTTTAAAAAGGTATCTGGCGGGGGTGGTGTAAAAAAGATTTCACAAACTCTGGAGTTTCTGGCTTGCTCTAAGCAAGGAGGTTCGTGACCTTTCCAGAGAAATGTGGTAAGGTGTCATTTTGCACAGGACATTTGGGAACATCAGTGTGGAGAGGGCAAGGGCACACCTCAGGGCAGTGCCTTCTCCTTCCAGCCCATGAGGGAAGGGGCGGGCAGAGCCTCAACCCCACTTCCCAGCACTCTGGAGCAGTTAGAGGGCGGAATGCTGTCTGCCCAGAGGAACTGGTTGTGGTTGCAGATGACAACTTGGGCAGTGGGAATATGTTGCCCCTTTTTTGAGATGTGTGGCGTCGCTACAGGTGAACTGAGTGCCTGTGGTTTGGCGTGTCTTCCCATTAGGCCAGGGCATCAGCAGTAGCATGAGTCTCTTTGGAGAATAATGCCCTGCAAAATTAAAAAAAAAAACAAACCAGAAACAAACAAAAAAACCCCAAAACAGACCACCAAACACAAAAAACCAGCTTTAGCCTATTTTATATTCCAAAGTTGATGCACCATTCTAGTAAAACGGTCAAGCAAGAAATGCATTTAAAGAGAGAAAGCTCATATGGATGTGAAAATTGACAGTTAGAAAGGGGAATTTGAGGTCAGGGTATTGGCTTGGGCTTCAATCACATGCTAATTTAAAGATGTACAATTCTGCCTCTGATGATGGCTTTGGAAATCCCTTTCCCTTTTCTCAGGTGGTTTTTCAGATGTACTCTGGGTTCTTCCAAACGGTTGACAGGACATCTCTTTTTAGACACCTAACCCCAAAGATAAGCTCAAGCAATAGTTATTTTTTCCCCCTCCTAAATTACTTGTGCACCGATGCATGCGCAAACCCAAGCATATGGTTGAAGTCGTAGTCTGCAGTGTGTGCCAACTGAGTTTTTGCATGTGTTGATGCTCAGCCAGGTTAGCAAGTGACTTGCCATGGAGGTGCCACTGCTGCATGTTAATTGGATGTACTGAGGTCCCAGACTGCAGGCGAGTTTGGGGATTCTTCCCTTTAGGCTTCCTTGGGAAGAGGCGCAGGACACCTCTAGCAGGAGGGGAAATACTGAACAGCAGAGAAAGGGGCAGAAGCAGATCTACTGTGGGCCATAACTATTAGGACCCCGTTGAGGAGCTGATCCCTGCATTGTGAACTTCCCTGAAGCATCGAGGCCTGTGCTGAGGAGCCTGTAGCCTTGAGAAGGCTGAAATGACAACGCATGAGGAACCAGGTGGATGGTCTCTGGGGAGCAGTGCGTAACAAATGCAGTAAATTCGTCTGGGTGGAGAGTAGGAGGACAGAGGAAAAGAATTGGGAGCGTTGAGGGTGGCAGCCTGAGGAGGGTTAGCTTGTCAGTGGAGAGGCAGCTGGAGCTGGAGTAGCAGGAGATGGGGAAGGTTTGGGGAGGCACGTGGGGAGCCCTGAAGTGCAGGAGGAGGCGCTTGGGCCTGGAAAGACGGAGCAAATGGAGGGTGCTGGAAAAGCACGTGACTGACCTCAAGCCCCGATCCATCCTGCTGGTGGGAGAGAAAGGGCTTTCTTCTGCAGGTCCATCACACAGGATGCTGTGGGGTGCTCCCATAGGTATTTGGGAATTGGAGAATTGCTGAGGCCAAGTAAAACTGGGGGAAAGAGGAAGGTGGCAGAAGTTCGCCATTAGCAGTATGGTGTTGGACTGGCCTTGGGGGGGATTATCCTTTCCTGTCCTGTGGCAGCATGGAGGGAAGCAGGGTCCAATGGAAAATCCCTCTTCACTCCTGGTGCACCTCCAAAAAGTTCACAGTGCTTTTAGGAGGTTTTGGGGGAGACTCTGGGGAGAACCATGCTTTACTCTGTGATTTAAAGTGAACCGCCCCTTGTTTTACTCTTGGAACTGACCCTCCTAGTAAGACCAGTAGTCCCAAGCCAAGGCTGGGACACTGCTGTGGTGGCTGCTGAATTCACACCTTGGTCTGGAAAGCTTGCAGTTACGGTCGAAATGGCAGAGGTGTGTTTTGGGAAAGGGTACATTTGTCATGCCAAGTTTGAAGACTGTCCTTTCCATGTATAGCAGTGTGTGCTTCATTATAAGACATTGATTTTAATATTAATTTCAACTTTTTCCAGAAAGCATGAACAGGGTTATAAATTAAAATGGAATCTTTGCCAATCAACTATGTAGAAATGCTGCACATAACGCAGACTTTCACAAGGATATTGTGTTAGATGACATTTTCTCTTTTGTGGAAGGAAATACAGTGTCTAAAAAACAGATTTTGGTCTGAAGTGACAGTCTCTTATAAAGGCCTCCACTGCTACCTTCCGCAGGGGACACTTGGACTATGGGAATAATTACATAATTTGACCTTTTCCTTTTGTGCAAGGGTGTGGGCTAGGGAAGAGAGTGCAGGAGCGCAGAAGACAGGCTCTTTTGCTGGCTTGGTGCATGGCTTAAATAAGGCCCTTCACCTACCCATGCCTCCATGTCCCTGACTAGGCACAGTGGTGACAGTGGCTCCGTGACTGTGTTCAGCTGGGGCTGAATTTCATGCCTGGCAGTACTTTGAGTCTCTGTCTTTACTCAACCATTGGTTTCAGTGCCGCTGTTGGGCGTCCGCTTGAGTGGGACACGGCTACCGCCGCCGTCTGCTCCAGGAGGTTCTGCTGTGGAGACCCAGTAGGAATGCTAATTGGAAGGTGTTCCGGTTTGTGCATATGAAGTGACTTGTGAGGCAAGGCAAACAGAAAAATTGCAGTGTTATAACTAGCTCCCCCTGATCTATGGGAAAGTCTCCAAACTCAGTGTCTTCTCCTCACCTCTCGCCTTTTTCCTGAACTCTCTCATCTGCCCCTGGAGTCACGCCATCTTCTTCCCCTGTGCTCCAGGGATCTTCCATTTGGAGGAGGTCAGCCACCCCTAACGTCTCTCTTACCAGTCTGTACTGGTTTTGGCCTGGATAGAGTTCATTTTCCTCATAGCAGCCCATGTGGTGCTACGGTTTGGATTTGTTGCCGAAACAGTGCTGGTAGCACAGGGATGTTTTAGCTAATGCTGAACAGTGCTGGCACGGCATCAAGGCTTTCTCCGTTTCTCACTCTGCCCCTGCAGCAGGAGGAGGCGGGGAGGGGACACAGCCAGAACAGCTGACCCAGGTTGACCAAAAGGGTATTCCGTACCGTATGACCTTGTGGTCAGCAGCAAAACTGGGAGGTGGGGAGGAGTTTCCCAGTGGTTGCTATTGCTTAGGGGCTGGCTGGGCATTGGTCAGCTGGTAGTGAGCGATTGCTTTTTGCATCCCTTTTCTTATTTGTTTGTTTTCTCCTTTTTTATTTTTTTTAATTTTATCCATTTAACGATCTTTATCTCAACCCACAAGTTTTCTCACTTTTGCCCTTCCCATTTTCTCCCCTATCCCAGGTGTGGGATGCGTGTGCTTACCTGACTGTCAGGGCTAACCGACAACCCGTCCCTTTCTCTCTTCCCAGAGCTGCAAGCCTTTGCTCACCATGGACGCCCACTGCCAAGATACCAGGTCGCTCTGTGCTTTGGGGAAGAATTTCCAGATCCGCAGAGGCAGAGGAAACTAATTACAGCTCATGTAAGTAGGACTTCTGCCTTATCTAAAAGAAACGTTCCTTGGAGGATATGAATCTGCCAGTCAGGCTTTTCTACCTTGTGTAGGTTGTGAGGGAGGTAATAAATTCTTGAAATGCAGCACTGTCCAGACCGGGGCTGAATCCCCAGCTGCCAGGCACTGACTGGTGGCCATCAGCAGGACAGCGCACCTGGTTTCCCTCTCTGCGGAGCACCAGTGATCTCTTTTTCAAATCCCTTCAGACCCTAAAGCTGGAAGAGCTGGGCTGTGTTATTGTTGCGCAGCTTCTTGGGCTGTCAGGCCAGTGCAGGACGCAGTCCTGGCACAACAGCTGTGCCTGAAGGAGCTCCAGAATCCCAGCCTGCATCTCCTGGACCTCAGCCCTTAAAGGGATGCAGGGGCTGCCTGTGCAGCTTCGGGATAAAGGTAGCTGGCAAGCTCATGGGCTGACTGACCACAGTTCGCACACACTCAGAGCTAGTGTTTCGGGATGCTATCTGAGAGAGGGCGATGACAGAGACTGAGACCAGGTACTTTCTAAATTGGCTGTATTGGCCCATAAAACCACAAGAGAGGTGATAATGCACACGTTAGCAGCAGGGCTTAGCTTATTGCATCCTGGGGGAGAAAACTGGTGTTTCTTTTAATTTTTCGAAAGCCCCATCATTAGTAGCTTGGATCCCAAGTCAGACTTCTGTCATAAGCTGTGGCTGCGTAGCTTTTGTACTGCCACACTGCTGCTTAATGAGTGGAAAGTGGGAAGCTCACAAATCCATCCCAAGCTATCCATCCCTCCTTCCTAGCGTTCTTTCTCCAGTTCCCTTCTCCATCTCCCGTCCTGGCAGCTTTTCTGTGAGTCTGTACCTCCTGCTCGTTCCAGAGCTTTGCTTCTCCCCTACCAGTTGCTCATCAACTTCTTGGGCTGTCCTGGCTTACGGGCTGGTGGGGCTCCACCATCCCACCAAACAGCAGTGCCCTGGGAGCTGTCTGGCTCACCCGCCCCGCTGCCTTCCCATCTCCCCCGTGGTGGGACAGAGGGTGCTCAGCTGGCTCCTAATGCTGATGAGAGGAAGGGAAAGTGGATTGGTGGGGCTGCTCCAAGGCAGCAATCCCTTCTGGCTCTCTCCCTTCCCAGAGGCGGGACACACAGACAGCGTATATTTCCTCCTCAGTGGTCTTAATGTGGAGGGGCTGGCTGACCAGCAGGAGAGGGTTGTGGACAAGAGTTGTCCAACCTGTCCATCCCCCCAGAGTAAGGAGAGCTTCAGGTGTTTGTTCTCAGTGCGCAACTTAAATACTCGCAGTTGGAGACCGAAGCCTGGAGGGGGAATGGTGGTTTCTGAAGAGGTAGAAGCGTAGGGAGCATTAAATCATACGAATGCCTTTTGGTGGTTGAACAGATTCCTCATCAGGGCTTGAATGAACAGAAGCAAGAGTAACCTTGGTGTTAGACTGAAGTCTCATTTCCAACACAGTCATTCGGCGACATACCTCAGCCTACCCGAGGGCTCCAGCACATCAAGTTAAGACCTGAAAGTGCTTTGCAGCCCAGACGAGATGCAGCACTTCGTGTGTGGGTGTGAACACGTCGAGTGGTCACGGACGTGTCCGGCCCGTAGGCATCGCTCGTCCCCGGGGGCTGGCGCAAGGGCTGCTAATTGCTAACGCGCCATTCGTGTCAGTGGTACGCGCCTTGCGGAACGAAGGCTGTGGCGGTAAGGAGTATGTGCCGTTAGCAAGGCGCTTGGCAGCGGAACAGGCAAGCCCTAGCTTAAAACAACCATTAGTGACACCTCCCCCTGAAATCATTTTTCCCATCCTGGTAAGCAGAAACGTTTTGTCCCACCTTGTTTTTAACTTGAAACCGCCGTAAGTAACTAAGATGAGGAGCATGAAATTTTTGTCACGTGTCTGATTAACATTTTGTCTGTTCCTAAGGTTGAACCAATGTTTGCCAGGCAGCTGTATTACTTTGCTCAACAAAACAGTGGACATCTTCTGAGAGGCTATGATTTACCAGAACTTGTGGCTTGTCCAGAGGATTATCACAGATCTATTCGCCATTCCTCTATTCAAGAATAAGATCCTCAGAAAGGGTGCTTTTAAAGGCACTGTAAAGATTATGCAGAGTGGAGGAGCAGATCTGGGTCGCAATTTGGAGATCCACATCACAGCTGGATGTGTTCAGGGGTTCGATGATAGGAAAGTGAACTAGGACAACCCTATTGTATGATGCAAATGACGGGTCTTCAACATTTGGATGCTACGTCTCGCATAGGTTCCGCTGTCGCTGAGAATAACTCAAAACTGACGAAACGATTGCTGTGTTTACGTTTGCTTAATGTTCTCCTCGGGTTCTGAGGACTGATTCTTACTGAAAACTTAAATCCAGAGTTTACACTGTTACATTTGCAGGGCTATTTATTGTGGATTACTGATCTCAGGGAAGGTGCATAACATTTGCGGTGTTCCCAATTAGGAACTGTAGCTACTATAGGTGGGTAGCAAACGTAGATGGTTTTATTGAGAATAGCTAATACATGTAAGCGGTTATAAATTTAGATACGTAAGTGTGATGCCTATATTCTTGTAGAGAATATTTCAGTGTATTTTTTAAAACCAATGCAATTCTTCAGAGACTATTTTTTTAATGCCTGACTGACATTTGTCCTGACGATGAATTTTGTTGCTGCCACAGTTGTTGTTGGGTTTCTAGGGTGATGCATTTATGGTACTGTGTTAAGAAAAGTGACCGTTTAGCTCATATTACCTGTGGATTTAGTGGATTAACCACTAAAATTCTAGAGTCTCAAAGAGCAGTTTAAAAATAAATTACATTTTCCTTATAATTGAAAGCTACTATGCATTATATATATACACACACATATATGTATGCATTAGAATTAAGCTGACAGACCTTGAAAATAGCACAGAAATGGTCCTGATGGTCCTTTTTTTGGTGCCACATGTGTGAGCCAGCTTACAATAGCTACCACCTCTGACTTGTGTAGAGCCAGGTCTGCACTCCTTGTGCACCTGCAGCTTCCTTCCAGGGAAACGAATGTGAAGGGAGAGTTCCAGGAGAGCAGCATTTGGCCTCTGATAGATAGTCAAGAAAATACTTGTTTTAACCTTTGTTGTAGAAAAAGTTGCAAAAATATAACTCTATGCAATATGCAGCTTTTAGTGGTAGGGTAATGTTATAAAGATGAAGAGGTCTGTTGGGTATGCATGTCGGTGAATTTTCCTCGCTGGTGAGCAGACTGTGTGATCTTACTCGCTTTAGCTCCAGAACACGACCTCCCTGTCCTTAACAGACATACTTCACTTGAATTTCTGACTGAGGAAGAAGAAAACGGTACTTGGTCTGGCAGCAGACTTGTGTTCTAGGGACTTTGAATTTAATACATCTTAAAGATGCATACTCTTCTGGGATATATTATCCCTCTCCTTCTCCACAATGCCAAGCCGAATTAACAGTTCATTTTTACTTTTGTGTTCTTTGTTACTTGAAGTGTTTTTCCTGGCTTAAAGATTTTTTGTAGGGGACACCTCTTTCTTACACATTAAAAGCGCTGCTCTAGGTGACTTTCAGAGCTTCTGCATATGCTTTTGGCCTGTGCATACATTTTACTGAAAGGGACTTTTGTGTTCAAACTGAACTGGTACAATACAAATATTTTGATGTGGGTTTGTTTTTTTTTTTTCACTTTTTTTCTAGTGGTCGTTGCTTCATATGCTCATTGCTTCAGCTCACATCTTTTAGAATAAAGTCCTTATTCCCTACCAACTCGATTCGTATGTGTTGTTTTCAGTAGCGGGGCAAATCTAGCGTGTGCGGTTCTGCACTGTGAACCTGGGCAGCACTGCTGGCTAAGTCTATGGGGAACTGTGTTTTAAGCCAAAAGTGCAGGGAGAGGTCAAAAGGTAAGGATTTTTAAATTTTTTTCCCCTCACAAAAATGTCTGCGATGCTAGATACAGTGAGCAGAAGAAGGGAAAACAGGGAGGTTGCCCTTTGGCTGCTGGTTTCCTGGACCATGGGCGATGCAGCAGAGCCCTGCAGCTGGGGAACTGGAGCCGCCACGCGCCTGAGGGCTCTGCCCTGCCTCTCCGTGGCCTCCAAAGCTGGGGATCGGGCTGGTGCCTTCCCTCCCCCAGCCCAGCCCAGCACTCAGGGACCCCCCAGCTTGCCGGGGTGGCGGCTGGAGCTGGAGGTGGCGGTTACTGGTGATTGTAGTTTCCAGAGTGCTTTCAAGCGAGAAAAGCTGGGAGGGGGTGTAGGGGAGGGTGACAAGTGTACAGAAATGGTGAATAGGAGTGAATTTACCAGGCAGCCCCTGTTTACTGGAAATCAGGGTCCTGAGAAGGGTCCCCGGGTACAGTCGATTACAGACAGAGCAAGGTGTGAAAAGGAGTTATGAGATTTGTGAAGTGTCTGCTGATGGGGGGAGGGCATTTTCTCTTTACATGCATGTTCCCGTTGACTGACTGTCGAGGTGTACTACCATTGTTGGCTTTGGAATGAGCTTCGAATTATTTTCCTTGAAGGAGAGTAATTTGAAGTCATCAGCTGTGAAGAGGGAGGGGGAAGAGCACCATCTACGTTCTGGCCAAACACAACTTGCTTAGTTTGAATGTAGGGAGGTGCAGGAGAAAGGCTTATTTTAGCCAAGCAAAGAGGTTGACATATTTCTCTTGGAGGGATGGGGCAGGGAGAAGAATGAAAGGAAAATCAAGCTGTTGATTTGTACCATAAATTATTTAGCACGAGAGGACTTTAAAGCTGCGTTTGACTTTTGTGATCATCTCTTACTGTTCAAAATAACTAATGGATACGTAAAGTGGAAAAAAAGAAAAAAGGCAAACAAGAAAACCCCCTGAAAACATTTTCTCCTTTTAGTATCTTTTTTTACAGTTACTACGTGAAAGCATTTGAAGTGCTTCCTACTTCTGTTAACTTCTGTTTATAGTTTCTGAGGTCTACTTCCTTCCTGTTATGATTTCGGTGGCGTTATAAATGACATGTTTTACTCCCATCAACACCGAAGGCATAGCTGGTGTTTTCTTTCAAACAATTTCAGCCTGTGATTTGTGTCAGTATTGGTTTCTCTGATTTTAATACGGCCACACTTTATGTATTTCTTGAAAGGGTTTCATGCCAGAGCTCTGAATTTGGTTCTGCTGAGTGGTTTTGCTGACTGCTGTAACCTGTATTAGCCTTACAGGGATTATAGGTTAACCAGAAATGAGGAGATGTATTTTAAGCTGAAATACAGTGTAACAGGGTTTGTGGAAAAAACACAGGATTCACGTGAAAACCCCAGTGGCCTTTAAGGCGGGCATATGCATGCTGTTTACATCAGCGTTTGTCAGCAGCGTGGAGGTGGGGAAACGCCACCTTCAGTAGAGAGCTTTCAGGAAAAAGTAAAGCAGTTTTTCTTGCACGCTCTCAGATCATTGTCGCTGCATACTTGTAGAGAGGCAGAGGGAGGAGAGAGAGAGAGAGAGAGTACTTACCAAAAAAACCCAAAAAACTGAGTAGCTTGAAACAATCACAATATCTCCTTTTCCAGGCAGAACTGTATGTCAAGTTTAGCTGAACTCGGACGGCAAGATTTTAAAGATTGCCAGGGTGTTTTTTCTCCGAACTCTGATCTGGCTCATGGGAGGCTAAGAGTTATTTGTTTGTGATCAAGTGCTTGTGAGTTTGGTCGGCTCCGAAGAGAGGTTGACAGGTCCCTGTGGGCCGGAGCCGTTGGGAGGCAGCTGTTGGGCAGCTCATTCAAGCACTTGGCTTTCAAGCGTGTAGCCAGGTAAGCGCATCCTCTTTGCATCCCAGCGGCGTGATTGCGTCCACTGCCTCCCACAACCAGCTCCACTGCTGGCCCACAGGTACCAACCGCCCGAATGCCTGCAAATTGCTGGGTGCCTTCGCCGCGCCGAAATGACAGCCAAGGAGCAGCTAACTTAGGTGTCTCAATAACACTCCTTGAATGACAGACATGAAATAACTGATGAACACGCGGAGAGGATGGGTTGCCGTTGCCCTTTTGGCAACCGGTATGAGGGTAAGGCAATCACCTCTGCTCAAGTGGAAACACAAAAAACAGGCCAGATGCCTTGGTTCTGGGCTTGCATTTGTTCTTCCACTTTGCGCTGGCAGAGTCTGACCCGAAAACTGATGTCTGAGTAGCTCTGCACAAGGTGGTGCAAAAACTCAATAGTCACAAAAGGGTAGAGCCCAGTCCATTATTTTCAGCACGTAGGTAGGAGTAGCTTCACGCCCTGGGAAACGATGGAGATGAAACACAGGACTTCATTTTGCAAATGCATTTTAATTGTTTCTACAGCGCTGGCACAGAACGGCTGCCTCGCAGGTCTCCACAGGCCAGCTGGCAGTGTCCGGCCACTCCAGTTGCCATGCTGCAGATAGAGGCCAGGCACTGGAACCAGGCTCCCAGGCTTTGGCTACCATTTCCTGCTCCCTTCCAAAGAGAGGTCATGAATTATGCACAAATTCTACCTCTCGAGCTGAGAGAACAGGCAGATTTAGGTGACACCTTTTCACAAACCGCCAGTAATGTGTGTCCTCTGTATTCCTGGGAAGTGGTTTCATCTTTGACTCTTGGGCTTGCTTTGTTTTGGTTTCAAGACCGGCTTCTGCATTCTTGCTCTATAAATGTCTGAAATCCAAAACCTTGTGGATTCCGGTCGGCCTGGCTGCTCACCCCAGCTTTTAATTCCTTTCCTGGCCAAGCAGAAATGATGTCCATGTAGTATCGGTGAAACCAGGGGAAGTTCTGTGAATGTCCATGTGAACATGGTGAGGCTAGAGCAGATACTTGCATCCTAGTGGCTGATATATGCTTGCCAAGCTCTTTCAACTGTATCAGTACTACTGCAGTGATCACCAAGTGCACGAATACACATTTCATCACATCCTTGCCATGTTGTCCACCTTGCTCCTTCTCATTCCTTTATGAAGAGCAGATGGTTAAACCCGGATCAGGCAGCTAGAGGAATGCCCTGATTTCTTCAGGTCTGCCAGACGCAGAATCTGTGGGGATGGCCAGCGCAACATGGGCAGAGGTCAGACACTTTCAGGTTCAAGCACTTCTGCTGTTTGTCTCCAAAACGCATAAGCCTGTCTCTGTTCATGGGTAAGTCCTACCCATATGTCTGGGAATTGTCTCATGTAGCCTTATGCCTTCTCCTCCTGGTCCAATACAGGCACCGGACTTGGCACGCGGTAGTGAAAAAAATCTTCTTTACTGGTGGTTGCAGCCATCTAGTAACACGTATTGCTAAACACCTTGTTGTAGGTCTAGCTAACGCTTTTGGCTCTCTCTTAGGTCCTCTCTCAATCTTCCTCTACACTGTCAGCAAGATCTGAAGGGAGGCAGTGCTCTTCTCACTATTTGCGCAGTGCCAAGCATGAGGGGGCACCACCTTAGAAGGTCAGCCTCTAGACAACACCACAATTCCTATAATTGTGAGTAGGATATTCTTGGGTCCTGCCAGTTGTGATGATTATCGCCCTAGAAACCATAAAATGCTCGGCAGAAAGTAATCGTGGCAATCATTTATGCTAGGCTTTCCCGTAGGAAGCTGGTCTGCAGCTTATTTCAGCCCGAGCAACCACATTCAAATTTCTCTTTCTCAAGGAGGTGATTGAATCAATTGTTTCTCACGCTCCTGTTACAGCCATTCATTAATTCCCTCCTAAAAGTGAAGGCTGAGCATTTCCAGTTTCTAGCACAGAGCATCTAGCTTCAGATAAAATCGCTTTTAGAGCTAGATGCCCTACCTTTTTCCTTTCAAACTTCTCCTGGCTTTCACAATTTTTATACCCTCAGAAACCAAAGTTATGGGTCAGGTCTACTTACATCTCCAATAACTCATTTTCATTTCCTTTTTTCACACATGATCAAGAGGTTTAGCCCTACCTTCATGACTGTCCCCTCCCACAGAAAAAACCCGTGCGAGGTGTAGCGAGAGAGAAAGCCTTCCAAAACAGGGAGTGACCTCATCGTGTATCTACTGTAGAGACGTCAGTCTCCAAGAAATAGGAAAGGTCAGAGCTGTTTAGAGCAAGGGGGTTTTCACAAGACAGCTGAAAAACCCAGACTGGGTCTGAAGAATTAATGCTATCCTCACCCCTTATCTCATCTTCTTCCTAAATATTTGGAGACCCTCCATCCAGAGGAGTTGCTGCCGTGTGATTTTTAACACTGGTTACCATCCTGAAGCACCGGTCATGGTAGCTTTCACCAGGCTTGGACTTTACAAAACTAAAAATGGCAGACATTTGCATGGGAATAGTGCAAAATCTCTTTTTGTTTTCCTTTTAAACAACTCCCAGTATACACACAGAATGGAAAATTTCATTGTACCACCTTAACAATTTTATTATTCAGACTAATTAGCCCGGATGGTCACTGGGCTTTGCGAAGCGGGTGGGAGAGAGGTAGACAAGCTTTCTCCATGGTGAGGTAGCAGAAAGGTGGAGGAGCCAGGAGCTGTGTTCCAGGTGCCGTGGGCCAGTGAGGAGATTTGTCTGGCGTCCCTGGGCGCAGATGCAAGTCACCCGTACCCACACATGAGACGGCGCCGGCCTGGACGGTGACTCTGAAGTCTCACTTTCCTTTAAAACCATCACTCTACGAATAAAATGGCTTACCTACAATCCCCACAAAGATACAGGCACCGTTTAAATATAGCAAATATTGATGTCTATCTGTAAATTACAAGGAAATGAATAAATCGAGGCGACAGAAACCGCAAAAAGGAAGTTTGAAAATCAGCCTGGAGCTGTGATAGGCCAGCTCCTGATGAGGGACCCTGCCGAACCTTCGCCACCCCCTACGCCGCAGACTGAGCCTCGGAACCCGGCCCGCCCATCCCCGCTCCCTGCTCTCTCCCTGGCACGCATACCCCGCTCGACGGGGGATCTGCCCCAATTCTAGCGGTCTAGACCTGTGCCGTGGGGTTACCTGCGCCCACGCAAAAGCCAAAGGCGCCCCGGGTACCTGGGATCCCTGCCGCGGGGAGGGGATGGCACGGCATTTTCTGGAAATCAATGAGCTCATTTCTGGGAGGAGGTGGTGGTGGGGTGCTTCAGCACATGGCGGGGGGTGTGTGTGTGCGAAGAGGATTCATGCAGGAAGTTAGGGGGAAAGGTTTCATTTTTCTTTTTCTTTTTTTTTTTTAATCTGAAACATGGTTTCTACTCTGCTTAACACCCCGCAGTCTGCTAGGTACAGCCATTTGGCGAGGTCACTGGGCTCAGCTCCATTTATTATTATGAAGGCTGATATATTCCCCCCACCCCCCCCCCTTTTCCAGGTTTATATTAAAGCCAGAGTCATTGAGTATAACATGAAGGTTTTGCATACAGCATGCGTGTGCCTGTACACATGCGTGTGTCTGTGCGCAGCTAGCAAGCCACCCTCACCCCTCTAAACCGATGTTTTAGACATTTGGCTGTGTTCATTCCCATGGGAGTGGGGGGAAAGGGTGGTAATGATGCCCTCGAAGTTTTATACTGGGCTGGGGAGAGGAGAGGAAGAAAGATCAGGTGAGCACGTGCGAATTGGCATCTGCCACAGGCTATCGACACCTATTAGGCACTTAATTTTTTAGACTCCACCTGGGCTGGAATGGCCATCGATGCCTTGTGCCTTATTAAATCCCGGAGACTGCACTGTAGGACATGGACAGCTAATTGTGCAGCTCGAAAACTCCATCTTTCCTGCAACATCTTATGGAAGACACACCACATGCACCAAGGACCCAAATACACCCATTTCTCCTCCTTCCACATGCTTGGTGTTCCCAGGACAAAGACCGTAGCTCTGGTACCTACAACCCCTTCCCCTGGCCACCAGCTTGGGGAGGTGGGCTCGATTTCTGGCAGGGGAAGGTGAGTGCTCCTGTGCAGCCTCTTCTTCCAGCCTCTCCATCCAGCCTCTCCAGCACACCTCTGACAACGGGCTGGTACTGAAATTACTCTGGCAGGGTGCAAGGATAATCACCACTGCTCTTTACCAAACCAGCCAAACTCATCTTCCCGAGGAAAAAAAACCCTCTCCGTCTTTGGATGTATAAGGCAGAGCAGGGTGGCTGCAGGCATGGCCTCACTGGATGCAAGGAGCAAGCGTGGAGGAGGATGGCTGGTTGAGGGCAGTTGAGTTGCCAGGTTTAGGTGGGGGTCATTAGGGCCATTTAGTACGTGCTGTTAAGGTGAACCTGCTTGCCTTTCACAAGGGAAAGGGGCGAGCAGGTCTGGAGTGGAGAAGTGGGTTTTGGCCAGGAGGAGAAGTCAGCTATTTCTCAGAAATAAGGAGGCACATGCAGACATGGGGAGCAGGAAGGGCATGAATAAAGAAAAAAATCAATGCCTAAAGGCAGCTTTCCTCCCACCCCCACTATTCACCCACCAAAAAAAGGAAGAGAGAAGCTGAAACTGGCTGGAAAAAGAGCAGGTACAAGCTGCTGCTTGTGGCTACAGAGGGTATGTCAGTTATGGGGTGGGTGGGCTACAGAGGGTATGTCAGTTAGGGGGTGGGTGGGGGGGAATGGGAGCCGCGATGGGGTCAGGAAGAGATCTGCGAGGGGTGAGGGAGGGAGTGGGCCAGGACCAAGCCTGGAGACCAGGGCAGGATGGAGGAGTGAACAGGGAGCAGAAGGACTCCCCAAAGGGCAGTGGTGGCCTTGGCCCTGGGGGAAGGTGACAGTGGGGCTGTTAAGTGGAAGTGTAAGTGGAGGCCGAGGGAGAGTCTGAGGAATACAGTGCAGTGGGTCGTGTTTGGAACAGGAGAGCAAGTCTGAGGAAGAGGCTGGAGATAGGGAAGGGACGGAAGGTGGCAGAGCAAGAGGCATGTTGCAGCCACTGGTGTGCTGACAAGCAGGAGGAAGGGAGGCCAGGGAAGAGGACAGGGATGGTGATGGTCAAAAATAAGGAGCGGGTTGTTTTTGTAGGAATCAGTGCTGTGTGGCTAGGTCTAGAGGAGCTGAAGGGTTATTGGAGGGCCTTGCCAGGAGGCTTTCAGCCACACTGGGAGAATGGGAAAAAGCGGATCTTGAACTGGGACCCAGTGCTAGAGAGAGAGAAAGGCAGGAGACACAAAGATGTTGGGAGAGGTCCTGAAAGAGCTTAGCTCTGTAGAGGAGCAAGGGGAGGCTGAAAACAGCAACAAAGCCACGGCCAGGATACAGCTGAGGTCACGGCAAGGCCAGGCAGATGAACAAGAAGAAGATGCTGAGGGATTGAAGAAGGTGGCCATAGAGAAGGAACTGAGAGCCCAGAGATCAGATAAGGAGCAGTGTGTAGCCTGAAGAACGTTTTTAAGAGGAGCGAAAGTTAACAAGTGGTCCTGATGTGGTGAAGCCTTAGTGAAAGTGGGATGTTGAATAATTCCTCAGTTCCTCAACAAAGTCAAGCCCAACTTCCTTGGCTTCAGGTAAGCATCTCCCCACAGCCACCCTCATGCTCATGGTCCTGCCCAGCTCTTCTCCAGCTCCATGTTGGGAGGAAGAAGGCAAAGGTTATTACTTTTGGAACAAAGACAGGAATTCCTGCTCAGTCCACCAGGAAATTTTGTCAAGACTGCAAAGGATTTAATGGGCCACTAAGGCTCATTTCAAGAAGTGAATACTTGAATTAAATGTTAATTTTATTGCCAATAATGCAAGGGTACCAGCTGCCATTCCTAGTCCTCACTTCTTTTCTGGCAAGTGCCCCTTGGAGCAGCAATGCCAGGACCATGCACCCAGCAGAAGGCACTGCTGTGAGCTGCATGAGTGCAGGGAAAGGGGGACACTCAGCATGCACAGGGTTGCTTTGGACCAGCCAGTCCAGCAGAGAAGGCCTTTTCCTTTCCTCAAGCAGGCAGCCAACCCCACACATCCAGTGTCTCCATCTCCCTCCGAGTCTCTCGCAGCCACACAATGGGCTGGGGAACAACCTCTCCTTTCCTCCATGCCACGGGCAGAGGGTAGAGGCCAAATGCACCATGGAAGGGCATCTACATGATGCTGGAGTAGGATTCACACTGTTGGCAGTGCCTGTAAAACCTCTCCAAGCTCACAGCCCCTGTATCTTGGGTCTTGTATAAGCTTGGGGCAAGATCCTCAACCTGGCAAGAGGGAAGGTTATCCTGCCCTCAGCATGTGCAGCGAAAGGCTTGACGAGGTGTGCCAAGGGCCAGATAAAAGTCTACAGTAGGGCCAGAGGAAACCCATGATTAAGGGCTATCGAAAGCCATCCTTCCACCCCTGATATAGTCCTGTGTTTATTTGTGAGAACTTACTTAGATCTGCTTTTAAACATGCTGGAAGCAGGTGAATTTAAAGATAGACACACAAAGTAAACGTGCCACTTATCACTTCTTACTCTGATGATTAAAGCAAAGGTTTTCTTTTCTCTCTAAGGAATATTGCGAGCCGTGTTCATTTGTGTTAATGACAGCAGTAACAACAGCCGTAAGTATTATTTCAGTGGAAACTGAGGTGTTGATGAAACACTTGGAGTCTGAGGAGCTGGAGTAGGGCAGCGCTGTGGGGAAAGACTCAAAATCCTGGTTCCACTGACTTTGTGGGCTGAGATTTCACCCCAGATAGTAAAGTCTGGGTTTTTAAAAAACAGAGATGATTTCAGTTATCTGGGAGCAGGCCTGTGATGTTACCTAACTGCTGAGGACATCCCGTGAACCTTACAGCAGCCTGTGTTTTGATGGCCAATTTGGAACCAAAGCGAGTGATGCGGTGGAAATAATTATCTCACCGTCTGATTTAGTCACTCCAGCAAGGTGTTTGCAGAACGTAGCTGCTCTGTATAGGATAACAAAAAAGCAATGGGCTGGCTAATTCAATTAAAAGCGAATAGCTACAGTCTAGGCACTGACAGCATGTGGGAGGAAGTGGTGTTTCCACTGTGACTGGCAGTGAGCGTCTAGCAAAAACAAGGTGGTTTGAGGAACGCTTGCGTGTTAATGGCATTTCCCTGTTCTATTTGTCAAGCAAAGGTGGGAATGTAGAGTCAGAATTTACTTGAATCGGTTCTTTTACCAGAAAAGATGAGAGGCCTCCATGGGGACGACGCTGAGCTGCCAGGGCACACAGGCAGTGCCCCACGCGCCGCAGCGGGTGCTTGAGCAAAGTCTCTGTGGGCAAAACAGAAAAAAAACCTGCATCGCCGTGCACAGGGCAGGCTGGCAGTGATGGCTTGGCTGCTGGGAGTGCTGAGCTGCTCTCACTTTCCTCTGCGCAGCAGTCAGGTTCCTGCTGCCAAGCTGGCGCCTTATGCCTAGAGAAAGGCTGCCTGCGGCATGGCGGATTCACTTCAGGCTTGGCGGCAGTTGTAGGCCCGTGTTGCTGCCACGGGCTCAGCAGCCTGGCTGCGGCATCAGACTGGAGTGTTTTCGGAAGTGAATCGGATGCTCTGCCCGATGGCCGTATCGGACGTGATAACCCAACAGTGCGAAAGAGCATCTTCCTCTGTGTGTGTTCATCTTTCCCTCATCATCCAGCGCAAAAGGCCATCTGTAATGGTATTGGGCGCTCGGCTGGACAGCCTATGGGATGTTCATTCCCTTCTGACCACCTCAGGTGACTTTGCATAAGGAGACGATTTTTTATTTATCAAAACTCACTTCAAAAGGAAAGTGCCCATCAATAATTATTTCCAGCCCTTCAGCAGCTTAACCTTTCAGTCAGCATCTTGAGAGAGAGACAGAATCAAAGTGCAGCTCAGAGAGGGGCAGTTCCCGGGCTCTACCCACCGCTCGTGGGTGGGTGCCAGTAAGAGTGGCTGGCAGCCCTCGCCCATCACAGTGGGTTGTTTCGTATTCCTGGCATGCCCCCCGCTCCCAGGGCCTGGCTCCCTCCGCCACAAGCTGGGAGGGAACCCAGCAGGTAACTTCGGTTTGGCAGGAGCATGGGATCAATGACGCATGGGGATGTGCGGCAGTGTACGGTGATGGAGGGGAGCGCGATGTGCGTGGGAGGGAGCACTAGACAAGGGGCTGAAGTCTGAGCCTTCCTCAGTGCTCACCTGCGCTGGCGAGGCGTACTGCAAATGGCGGGCAGCAACCACTCCCCCCGCCTTGGGCCCCCATGGAAGTGGCACATGGGGAAGTTGGGGCTGCAGCTGCCCCCGCTACACGTCTGCAGAGAAGCCAGTCCGTGGGTGCAGAGGAGGGGGCAAGAACTGCTTGGTGCAGAAATTTGGCCTGTATTTGATGAGGCGCCAGCTGACAAGTGCGTGATGCTTCTCGCACCAGAGCAGGGATTCCTCTGCATCTCTACGCTTCTACTTACAGCTCTTACTCTGGTCCGAAAACTACTGCCCCTGACTGGTACCAAACCCCTCGCTGTAGGTCAGGCGCAGCCTTCTAATAGGCCCCGTTTCTCCTCAAATGCGTAATAGCAAAAATAGAATAAATATGTAGGTTCTTTCCCTCCCACCCCAGCTAATCTAGTTGGGCAATATGACCAGCGGGGAGATGCTCCATTTCAAGGATGAATACAGTGGTGTAAAGCTCAGGCCTGAACCGGCATTACCTCTGGCCTTCCCTCTGCCCATCCTGATCTTCCCATGTAGGTTCTGGCGATTCTTTTGTGGGCACCTTGGTTCAAATTAGATTGCAAACTCTTCAGCACAGGACACGTGCACTTCTCTGTCCCTAAGCACCCTGGAGGGACCGGCAGAGCACAGTGCCACACTACAAGGACGAGCCATGCTAGCAGCGGGCTGTGGGGTGCGTATAACAAACGTGGTCAAGAACAAGCATTGCTATAGCGTGAACCGCTGGAAATTACCAGTCAGAGGCTGGCATAGCACAGACCACAGCCCTCCTAGGCTTGCTGGGGGTCGTGGAAGATGGACCCTGCAAGCCTGTCCTGCAACACAGGTTGTCTGCAATGGTTTTCACTCCCACCCCTGGGAAGGGCAGCTCCTGTTGCTCAGTAACGGGGCTTACATGGGCTGGGAACTGCGGGAGAGGGACCAGCATGCTTCACCTCCAGGTATAACCCTTGCAGGCTTTGTGAACCAGCCGTGCAGAGCCTGCAGCTACGTGGCCACATTAACTTACATAAAAAAGCAGTTCCTTTTGTTCTGTGGTTGGCATCAGGAACTTCACACCAGTGACTTTTTAAAAAAAGTTGTTGTTTTCTCTTACCCAGTTTGAATGGGGCTCACTCTCTCACTCTGTCCTCCCTCCAGCCCCGCTGTTTTTTTATTCTCATTTACTGCTTCTGCCTCCTTGTCATTGAGCAGGACTGGCTGGGACTCGGGCAGGCAAGGTGGCTTGCTGGTGTTGACTTTTTGCAGCAGTTGCATTGACACTGCCTGAGCTGGTTTGGCTTTGGGCCGCTTCTCCCACGTATGGGAAAGCAAACTCCGCGGCATTTGCACGGCCCTACAGCATGTTTAAGTCCTTTCTGGCCCCGTGGGATGTGGGAAGCCCTTGTGCTGGGTGATGGGAACACCCCCGGCCCCATGCTCCCCAGCGCCTCATGGTTCCGCATCCTGAGCCATCCTCGCAGCAGCATCATTCTTGGGAACTGAGTTGTATCCCGCGTGGGAGAGTGTTTGTGTTGTTTCTTTCTTGTTTTGTTTTGGTTTGGTTTTTCCACTGCCATCACAGGTCTGTCTGCTTTGCCTCTGCCTGTCAATAAGTCAGGGCTGCTGGACAATATGAATTCTGTTTTGCAGAAGAAGCAGCAAGTTTTGTGACATTTGGGGTTTGGGCTTTTGTTTTGGTTTTGTGTTTTGCCTTTTTTTTTTTTTTTAAATTCAGTGAGGGGTGGGGAGAAAGTAAAATGCCATTAAGATTTTTCCTGGGGAAAAAAACCTCCAACAAACAAGGAATAATTAAATAAATAAAATCAAAGAGCAGCCTCTCAAAAGCTTGGACAGGACTCCGTACGAG
>NW_010228102.1:27119-36437 GCF_000690775.1 Eurypyga helias
TGGCGTGGACACCGGTGCCATGCAGGGGTGCGGAGGCTCGGCTGAGGCGTTGGGATGCCCAGACACCTTCTTTCCTGGAGGAAGGCCATCCACATCCAACACCGAGCAAGGGAGGCTCGACCTCGATGGAGGAGAGGCTCGGTGGTGGGGAGGACACCCCTTCATCCCCACCAAGAGGGGTGATTTTGATGCTGGTGGCATGCCTGCTGTCCAGCTCTCCAAGCCTGTGCCTGGTGGACGCTTCCCCAGGAGCCGGGGCTGGTCCTGCCTGACTCAGCCGGAGCCTGGTTCCGGGAGCTGGGGTGGTGAGGCAGGGGCTGCACGGCAACCCCTGCCTTGCAAGGCAGCAGCCCCCAGCAGCCCATGTGCACAGCAGTGCAGGGGGCTGCGTCGGCTCAGGGCTTGGGTGTGCATCACCAGGCTTTTCTAAAAACAGAAGCCTTACTCAGAAGCAGAACCGAGGTGCCACTCGCCTTTACTCCTGCTCTTTTATATATAGTCCCCATTTCTCCTGGTTTTACACCAGCAGTTGCTGTATGAATCACAGCTGAGAGGTGGTGGGGAGTGGAACAGGGAGGGTGGGGGCTGCTGGCCAGGCTGGAGCTGCTGGCTGGCTGCTGGACATGGGGTGTTCCCGCTGCAGGACCGTGTCCCAGAGCTGGTGGCCTGTTAAATGAAACCTGTGCCTGTTCTTTTTCACCAGGGATACACTATTGTAATTTCCATTAATATTTGCCTTCCTATTGTTGTTTTTCTTCTTTTTATTTTTTTTTTTTAAGCAGCATAGCCAACCTGCAAAGTGGAGATTTGCCTCCCTGCAATGTAGGACAATGGAGAGCTTTTCCAACCTGCATTTGGATTAGCCTTCAGCCTTTTCAAAGGAGGTGCCTGATGCCACCTCCAAGAACCACGTTATCTCAAAGCCTACACTCAAAGAGAAGGAAAAGGAGCGATGGGGGTTTGACCTTACCTTTAGGCACCTTGACACTGGAGGTGGCAATGGGCTGCTTTCAGTTTGTCTGTGACTTAGGAGTTCCCCAGACCCATCAGCCAAATGCCTCAAGGAACCACAGTGTTCCCATTACCCTTTCCCCAGCATGCCTCACGACGATGGATGTTGAGGCTGCATTTACTTCATGGATTTCCAAACCCAAGGGCTCTGCTTATGAGAGCAATTCAAAACACACATAAATAGGAGGCCAGTTTCTTTCCCTCTTGGCATTTTTATAAAGCTATGGCAACGTAAACAGGGACTCATAATGGCCAGAAAAGAGATCACCGGAGCAGCCTGAAGTATTTCCTAGAAAAGATCCACATAGAAATGAGTTTTTGGCCCACATTGCTATAAGCAGAGATAAACAGAAACGTCTCTTTTTAGACACTGAGGCTGCTCTACTCAGAGAATTTAAAAGTACATCTTCCATATTACTCACTTTAAAAAAATTGACTTTTCTGTTTCCAGAGGTATTATCTAACTTCTGCAAAACCAGCACGTCTCTGTCTGAAGTTTCCTACTTCGATTAACAAAAGCAGCGTAGGATCAGCGCACACATGCATGCAAACGCATGCAGATCAGGTCATCTTCATGTTGGAGTCAGAATCCAAACAGATCCAAATATCCCCAAACCAACACAGAACCTCAAAAAAGACCTGAGAAGCTTGACTTCACCTGCAGTGAAGGTGAGATTGAGACCGTCAAACGAAAACTTTCAGCCATTCGGGTGCTCGGTGTCTATTAACACTCTCCTCTGCTTTACTGTCTAGACACCAAACCAAAATGAGGTTACCAGGTGCTGTAGCATCTAATAAGGGACATTTCTTGTCCTCAGAAGCTTCCTGTCTATATCAAGGAGGCAAGTGGCAGGAGAATGGAACCATTACTGACTAGATTCCCCCTCCACCATTGAAAAAATGATACAAAGAGAGGGTTGATAACAAAAAGGTCAATGTTTTGATAATTAAACAAAAAGAAAAAATGACTGAACACATGGTCAGCATTTCTTGAACAGAGTCATATGCCTAGAAGTGCTGGAAATTGCACCAGGGACCCCGTTGCAGGCACAGGACCTGCATCTTCCCTGGGTCCTCCGGGCTGCTGTAGCAGCCCTCCAGGTGCCCAGCCACAGGCAGCCCCAGTGGGAGGGCCCCGTCGTCCCCCCACATGAGCCTCAGCATCAGGCATCACAATCGCCCGGGTGGCGCTGTCCTAGTTGGAGCAAAGGGAGCATTTCCAGGAGCTGGTCCTGCTGCTGCTCCCTGTTTGTCCATGCTCACAGGCAGCTGAGAAAGGAAGGATCAGGCACACACACGTAGCTGCAGGCAGGATTGGTGGGATGCTTTTCCAGCCCTGCATTTGCAGTTGGGGTCTCAGTACAGAGATGTGGGGTTGTTGGGGAGCTTGGGGGGGGGTGGGGCACTTTACAACCTGGGACTTTCACACAGGCTCTGAGGTGCCTAGCAGTGGCAGTGGCAGTGGGACGTAGGTATAAGTTCAGGGTTATCTTAGAAGATGATTTTGAGTGGACCAAGAAACTTGTTAATGATCAGAGGGGAAAAACAGCAGCTAAGCTGGGAATCATAGAATCCCATAATGGTTTGGGTTGGAAGGGACCTTAAAGATCATCTAGTTCCAACGCCCCTGCCATGGGCAGGGACACCTTCCACTAGACCAGGCTGCTCAAAGCCTCATCCAGCCTGGCCTTGAACACTTCCAGGGGTGGGGCATCCACAGCTTCTCTGGGCAACCTGTTCCAGTGCCTCACCACCCTCTCCGGGAAGAATTTCTTCCTGATAATCCAATCTAGATCTCCCTTGCATCCTTTCAGCACCGTAAGAGGAAGGTTTCAGCAAGACGCTTTGGAAAGATGGGCCCACAGGGCAGGACCAGGATGGCAGTGGTGATGAAAAAAGATCTGTCTAAAGGAAACCCAACCAACTCAAATCTCCAAGAACCCATTTTTACGAGCAATTGCATCCGTTTTCCTAAATAAGAAGGAAATCCTCGAGCTCTGGACAAGAGTTGGGGTTGACTGGAGGAATTACCCACCATCTCCTTCCAGTGGCACATCCCTCAATGGGTGCAAAAGGAGGCAAAAAGAGTTGAGGAATGCAGCTGCAGCACATGGAACGTCTCTCTGTCAAGCTAGGAAAGAAGAGCAGAGATAAGGGACGGTTTTGGCACAGGTGTCAGAGCATAGAAAGGCCTCATGAGCTGTGATTCAGAGGTGCTGGTCACCACTGTGGCTCTGTCTGAAGTGGGGGTGTTCAGCTTGTCAGAAAGTGAACCTTTTATTTACAAACCGTCTCATCATTCACAAGCCCACCTGTTTACAAAGCCTGTTGATGAAAGTGCCTTGCCTTGAACTCTCGTAGGAAGTGTCTTTAATCACAAAAGTTTCGGGTCGCTTATTGCTTTGGGTTGGTTTTTCTTTTCTTTTTATTTTCCATTTCACATGCAGTATTATGCAGACATATGAGAAAACTATGAAGGCTACATATGCAAAAATTAAGAAATACCAGCACTGGACTTGTCTGCGTGGTTTTGGGTGCCTGGGTACGTGGTTGCCTTAGCCTGAGGAGGCAGAAAGGGAAGGGAGAACAAACTCAAGTGATAAAGTACGATTACATTACATAGGACCCCGGCCTGCTGCTTCAGCTCATACCCTAAGCTGCCGTCTTTGTGATTAGTCCTCATCCAGTATATCCCCTGTGTGGTCCTCTGCAGCTCTTCGGCTCCTCCTGGACCTTATTCCCGCTCCTCCTGGATCTTCATCCCAGGCTCCTTTGAGCCTCATCTCATCCTCTCCACCCCCAGAGCCAGCAAACTGGTGAGAGGAAGGGGAGCCGTTTCCCCTACCGGTTTCCACTTTTCCTTCCCTGTCCCATCACCAGCAGCTCCAAGGCACAATTTCTCCCTCTGTCTCTCATTCCTAATCCCACACCAAGCCACCTCTGCCCTCCCATCCACCTCCAGCTCCTCCTGCTTTGCCACAGCAGCTCCAACTGCTGCTGCCCGGCACCCTTGGGGCTCATGGCGGTGGGAACTTCCTCCCGGATGAGACCCCAAAAATCCCCAGGTCTTGGGCTACTGCACTAAGTGTCATGCCGGGGGGGGGGGAGGGGGTGGGCGTCGGGTGCAGACCTCAGGGGACTCACAGGGAGCTGGGAGACTGGAATTATTCCAGAGCTAGAGGACGTTTGTTTTTTAATCTGTCCAGCTTTAACGAGTGCTTGTGAGAAAGATTATTTATGTCTTCAGAGCCTTATAACTTGGCAAAATTTGGATGGAGGTTTTTCGCAGGCTAGTGGTTCCTGACACACAAGCCAAAATCCTGCCACATTTCAAGTCCTTTTTCCAAAGCCTGGCGGCATGAGAAAAAGGTCACCAAATTTCTTGAAGCACGGCAGGGAAAAAGAGCATATTTTCTTCCAGCTAAATGATTAGCGATCGCTTAAAATTTCCAGGCAGAGAAAATATACTGGAGTAGACTCCAACCTGGGATATTTGAGCCCGAACAGCTGTCTTTTGATAAAATTACGGGCCACTGTATTTAGGAAGCAACAGGCAACTGCTGGATTTGCTGCTGGCCCATTAAAACATGCTTTTTTACGTTTTTCAAAGAACGAAAGATGCTGTGCAGGTGTATTTGCTATGGTTGGGAAAGAGCAGCACTCTGCTTTTCCTCCCCCCCACCTCCTTTTTGCTGAATGAAAGTGTGTTACAAATGAAAAATGAGGTTTCCTGAAATGAAAGGCCGCCTTTTATTCTGAGCTGGCTTCCATGAAACGCATTTGAGAGCCTCTCATCCTTATCTCTGAACTTGCTGTGGGGTGACGAGGGACCGTCCCGTCTGGGTCAGCTTGGCCGAACGAGCGGCTGGGCTGGGCAGAGTCCTGTGGACCTTGCAGGGCATTTGAGGAGGTTCTGGGGATCCTCAGGAAAAGGTTTGCCACGCTTTTCATTGCCTGCCCCCACATTTGGAATCCAACCCCTCATATGACGAGACAAGGGTTAACGGGTTTAAATTGAAAGCAGGGAGATCGAGATTGGATATCAGGCAGAAGTTCTTCATGGAGAGGGTGGTGAGGCACTGGCACAGGTTGCCCAGAGAAGCTGTGGATGCCCCATCCCTGGAAGTGTTCAAGGCCAGGCTGGATGAGGCTTTGAGCAACCTGAACTAGAGGAAGGTGTCCCTGCCCATGGCAGGGGCGTTGGAACTAGATGGTCTTTAAGGTCCCTTCCAACCCAAACCATTCTATGATTCTGTGATCTCCACTTCTCCTCAGAGGGCTCCCTGGGAGGCACAGCCTGCAGAAGAGCTGCCTCCCTGCCACACCACTGTGCTGCAATCCCAGCCAGTGCACCCTCCTGCTGGTTTCCCTGGAAAAGGCTCAGGTGCCCGGGCAGCATCACCCACCCTGCTTGGGCATGAAAGGGATCGATTTCCCCAAGCCGGAGCAGGGAAGGTGTCCCTGGGCTGCTCAACCGCACGTGCCCTGGGGGCTGCTGGTTGACCTGCTCCCCTTCATGTGTCTGGCTCGTCTCCATTGCTTCCCTCACAGTCTTTCTCTCTCTCTTCTTTGATAACCTCCCTTTGTGTCCTAGTCCTGCTTTTGCCCT
Source organism: Eurypyga helias (assembly GCF_000690775.1). Taxonomy (NCBI): domain Eukaryota; kingdom Metazoa; phylum Chordata; class Aves; order Eurypygiformes; family Eurypygidae; genus Eurypyga; species Eurypyga helias. The sequence goes on from NW_010228102.1 coordinate 32,740, forward strand.
TCATTACTACTGCCTAGAGCACTGGCTGGGAAGGGTAGGAAGCAGTAGGGATGTGCCACAAATCCTGACCCTGTGGAATGAGAAAGCACAAGCGCCTCCAGAAATGCAGCCTGGCCAGCGCCCACAGGCACGTTACGGAGGGAGGAAGCATGCGGCGTGTACAGGGGACTGTGGGCCAAGGCTGCTGTGACTTTGGGAACAGCCGATAGACGTGAGGGGAGGGTCTCCAGCACGGGACGGGCAGCACCCCGGGTAGGCTTGGCTGTACTTGGTCATACAGCGAGCGTCGGAACTCAGCTCCACCAGGAAAAAGCCACGCGACTGTGTAGGACAAACTGCACCACGGAGTTCTGCGCACAGGTTGGGGGAATAGTCCAAACAACAGACGAGCACAGAAGGAAGAACTTGCAGCTGTTCACTCTCTAACATTAAGCTGTGGGCTTGCTGCCACAGAGTGTTGCTGAGGCAAGAGCTCAGCAGAAAAATGAAAAGCCTGGGAAGTCCACCCCTTTTCCCTTGTCCATAGTGTCTGTGCGAAAAGCACAGCGGTGCCGCAAGGAGGAAAAACTGTCTTGATGCAGCCTCGTGCAGACGTTGAGAGGAATCCTGCAGCGAAACCTTCTACCAGGTAGCAGGAAGGGCAGGCTGCAGCCCGTAAAGCTGGAGCACTTAACGCTCCTCACACTGAGGAAGGCATCGCGCTTTTTAGAGCAGTCCTGCCCTGAGTTTTCATCCTGTGGGGCAAAAGAGGCAGCAGAAGAGTGTGTTTGTGCCTTGTGCGCAGGGCGAGATCTGCCGGGGGACAGGGCTGAGGAGACTGAGCCTTTGCTTGTTGTCTCCTGCCGGCATCGCTGCTGCTGTGCATCCTCTTCTCTCCCAGGGTCAAAATGGCATGTAACAGATCTCGTGACACAGATTTCCTTTTGCCAGCGAGAAAGCCTTTGTTACTCTGATGTTAAGATTGAAATAATATATTGTTGAGAAGTGCAAATTTAAAAAAAAAAAAGACATTGCTGCGGCAAAATCCCCCTCAAGTTCCCCCCCCCCTCCAATAAATCAAAGACATAAATAACCCCTTCCCAGTAAAAGTCCAAGAAAAGCAAACCAAACTGAAAACAAAAGAAACACAAAACCCAAAAGGACTGACCGGCCCCAAAACTCTGACAAAAGGACAGCAATTGGGTTTCAATGGAACGTGGTGAATCGAGTGGATGAAAACCCAAGCAAAATGCAGATATGGGAAGTGGGAAAAAAACATACAAAAACCCCAAGATGAAGAACAGAAGGAAGTAAAGGCCTGGGGCATCACTCCAAAAAGCCTAACATTCTGTGGTGCGGCAAGTCACTTCAGATGATGCTCCACCAGCCCCGTGCGGCTTTGCTCCCCTCCCCGCACTCCGTGGCGCAGGAAGGATGTCTGATAGCAGATTGGCCAGCAGCCACTTTCAAAGGGGAGTCATTCAGTGAGATTCACTCATACTTGTATAAGCTGAGACAAAAAAAAAAAAAAAAGAACAACACGGGTAGGGCAACTAGACTGATCTTGCAAACACACTTCATCTTGGACCCGGCTGATGGGAAAAACACTCTGTTATTGAGAATGTAACATTATGAATACTGATAACACCTCCCAGCAAGCCTCAAACACCTATTTCCAGATGAGTGTTTACCGCCACGTGGTCAGTCAGGGCTGACCATATTGTGTACAAGTCTGATTGTTACAGCCCTGGGGTTGTATTGGTTTTACTTTTCTCTAAATATAGATGCTTATGGGGGAGGTGGGGGGGCTTTTGGCTCGTCTTTCTTGTCTGTAGCATAGCGGACCTGTCATGCTTAGACCAAAATCTACGAGCTGTTCAACTCAAAGTGGTCAACCTGACAAAAAAAGGCTCCCCAGAAAGGGCAAACCATTTCTAACAGTGAACTTCTATCACTTCCTATCCTTGGTAAAAGCCAGCTAGTCAGACTTCAGGTTGTAAAAAATAGAAGATAACCCACAGTATTTCTTCAGTTATTTCTTCCGTTCCCAGAGAAGTTGAGGAAGATTTTGAAGCCTGGATAATTTTTCATTCATGAGAACTGTGGTGGGTTTTTTGGTTGTTTTTGTTGTTTTTTTTCCTTCGTATTTTCCCTTTTAAACACATCTCACAGATAAAACTTGGCACAATTCACCACTGCCACGAGACCTTGGAGGCTGCGGTCTGCTGGGTAGAGCAGGAGCCCAGGGCTTTGCCTATTTTCTTTCCATCCCTGCCGCTGGCACTGATTCACCGGCTGGCTGGGGACGAGTCACCTCCCTGCTCCATGCCTCCTGTGTGGCACAGCTGCTGGGACAGCTCTGCTCTTTAAGATAGCTAGCACCAGGCACGTGACTTTGGCACTACCGAAGCCGATGGGTGGTGTCCGTTGGCTTTCACACATCCTGGTGTTGGTCCCGGCAAAACACACAAGGAGTTAGAGATCAAAGGCACAAGGTGCCTCTAGAAACTACGCTGGCTTTGTAAATTGAGGTTTTGGTAGGCTTGTGGATTGCACACGAAGAGTATGGGGTGAGTAAGAGCAACGCTGCCTTCACTGAAGTGTCAAAGGCTTGCCATGTGCTAGCCAACACGAAGTACCATGACTGCCCAAGGATTTCCAGCTTCATGTCTTTCTTCTGGCACCAATGCAGGTGCTCGCAGGGGAGGTACAGAGGTTGACCACGTCAGGAGGAGAGCCTTGGGTGCTTCATCCCACCCAAAGCAAGGCTGCTCTCAGCCCACCTGGCTTGGAACCCTATGTTCATCCTCCCTAGTCCCTTCTCTCTCCCTCGCGCCAGCCCTTGTGTTTTGGCAACCGTCGGCTCAGCAATCTGTTGCTATTGATGATGGATTTGAGGCAAAGGTGGAGGGCCGGGCCAGGGTGGCGATGCAGCAGTCTCACACTCCTCAGAGGCACACGTTGAAGTGCTGTGTCCACCTTTGCAACGCCTCAGTCCCGCAGCAGAATCCAGTCCTAACACCTTAAGCAACCTAACGAGGTGTCTCAAGAGCACGTGAGCTGCAGTAAGAGGCACCTACATGAGCTGTTAGAAGTCAGAAGTTCATCTTTAAACATTCCTTAGCCACAACACTTAGGCAGTCTTCAAAACTGAAATGTAGGTCTCTCCCTGTCCTTAGTTCTCACTTTAGAGAACCAAACACCATTTTGCTCCTGCTTTCTGACAAAAGAAACCTTGAATTCCTTCCTGCTTGAACCATCGGGATGACTCTCTCCCCAGCACAGCCTACAGCAGAGGAGCTATGACATAGCTGTGAAAGGCAAGGCAGGACACGATATCAGAGGCCCTCTTCCTGGAAGGAGGTGCTACCCATGGTCTTATCTTGAAGACCCAGACTGCAGCATCCATGTGGAGCTCCTGGCTGTAGGAGGGCACAGGAGGAGTTCAGCCCTAGGCCTGCAGTTTGTTGCAGGTGTGAGCACGATTGTCACCAGGTGTGGCCTGGACTTGTGCAACGCATTTGACACTGTTCTGCACAACATCCTTGTCTCTAAATTGGAGAGACATGGATTTGATGGATTGACCACTCAGTGGATAAGGAATTGTCTGTATGGTCGCACTCAGAGAGCGGAGGTCAACGGCTCGATGTCTGAGTGGAGACCGGTCATGAGCTGTGTTCCTCTGGGGTCGCTCCTGGGACCCGTGCTGTTTAACATCT
>NW_010228103.1:0-260 GCF_000690775.1 Eurypyga helias
GATGGACCTCGGCCCGGGCGCTGGACAAGCAGCTCACCCGCCGTTTGCCCCACGATCGCCTCCCGGGACAAGCCCATAGGAGGAGGGGCTGAGCCGAGCCAGGAGCCCCATCCTCCGTGTTTCCTCGTCCTCTGATGGGGGTTCACCCCACGGCACTGGCCGCGGGGACCCCAGGCTCAACGGTGGGGCCTGGCACACAAGGGCTCGTGCACGCGCAGAGAACTCGGTGCTGGTCCAGCCCCACGGATCTCAGGGATAAA
>NW_010228104.1:0-23139 GCF_000690775.1 Eurypyga helias
TTCCTTCCTTCTTCCTCCCTTCCTTTTCATATGTATTCACAATAACAAATAGTCAAATAAATAGGATGGTAACTAGGACTTAATCTGTATACATGCATACGTGCACATATATAAAGATTTATGAAAGAAACACAAAAGACATATACATGGCCTAGAAAATGAAAGAGTTGGTAAAGAAATACTTTTTCGTGTATGGGCAGAATAGGTATGATTTACATAGGCTAAATTCCATCTACCTGTATTTGTCCTCAGCCATACACATGTGGATGATTGTACACGTATATGAATGTCAGGACTTAAACTGAGGTACAAAACAGTGTAAACTAACACCTATTCAAAATTATATTGAATCTCTTCTTAGTGCAAGCTACCAGGAATGGAATGATGTTGAGACAAGCCTTTTGTTTAAAAAAGGTTTTTTAACTGTTTGAAATTCAGGCAAGAGAAGGCTTAGACATGTCTGGGTTTGTAGCATTTTGCCCTAGCACCTCCAGAGTTAATGAGTGTAGCAGAGCTTTGAAAGTTGTGGTTGAAATAGCTGTTCGTAGCAAAAATAAATATACAAAAGTTATTACTTACATTTCAAAACAGCTGTGATTATCCTTAAAAAATAAGCTTAGTAATTATTACAAACATGAATATCTTCAAATACCTCTAGCAAGAATTAAAATGTGATCACATAAAAGACATTTGATACAAACTTCTAATTTGGCAATAAACTGTTTGCTTGGAAATCAAGCTGTAGTAGCTAGAAATTACTCTGGGTTCAAGCAAACATCGTTCAGAGTTTAATCTTCCATTTTCTGTGGTTAACTTTTATCTGTCTTCCCCAGGGAAATGTAGATTGCCATGCCATTATTAGTTGTCTTCCCTCTGCCTCCTCTCCCCTCCAGTTGCTTCCACTTAAATGGTACCAACCTCGTGGAAACGAAGACCATCCTTAACTTCCTCAAAGCAGCAACCTGAGGAATCTTTCAAAACATATGCTCTAAGGAGGAAATTATTATCTCCATATTAAAAGTATTCAGCAAAGAAGGATTTGGTTTCTATTCATGCTTTTCTTTGAGCTACGCATAGGGAAGTATACAGAAGATAATGAGATTCTCCATATATCCCCAAGGCCTTGGACTTGCAGGAGTTTGCTGTCTACACTTCTTGTTACATTTACTCTCTTGTTTGTCAATGAAGTGCATGTCCCCAGTGGGCTGGGGGAAATTCACACCCCTGAATTTTGCCTAGGTACTCTGAGTGCTTTGCTAGGGAGCCATGATCCCGACAGGTCTCCCTCACCCCCTCACGCCCCCAGCTGAGTCTGAACTCCTCGGATCACAGCTTTCGAATCAAAGGAAAAATGCCTCTGCCTCTAAATACTCTGCACAACAGGTGTAAACTACCATACTTTTTCAGGGGGATGGAAACTCCTGTTTCCAACCTGGTGGGGCTCAAACAAAATCCAGGTGTCACAACCCCTGGATGTACTCTAATCTTTAGGTTGTTGTACAAGAAGTAAGCATCAACCAGGTTCTTCAGGGAGGGTGCCTACAGGTCGTAAACTCAAACCCATCCAGAAGCATCAGCAGAGAATTAAGAAATCCTTGTTAATAATTCTCAAATGGACTTAAGTGGAAAATAGTCACTTAATTGGTGAGCAATCACACTTTGGGACACGTACACTTTCAGCAAGCTACATGTGCTGGAGAGCTTCTATCAGGAAAGATATGTCCATGTGCCATCTCAGATATTTTGATGCATAAGAATATGATAGTGGTCTGACTGGGTAACACCACAGGTCCATCCAACTCAGAGTCCCATTCTCAAAGAACACAAAAATAGGATGCCTAGGGAATGGTTTAAGTGATGCTACTCAAAAATATTCATTCAGTGTCCAACCATTTGACTTTTTGAACCAATTATCTTACATACAATAATTATCAATGGATTCTTCTTACATTAATTTGGCTAGTTGCCTTTTGAAATCATAATCTTTCAGCATGTGAAACAGTGTGATAATGAATTCCACAACCTAACTGCATGTTGACATGGATGGATTAGAGCCAGCTTGTTTGAATCTCTCCCCTAGACCTGAATTACACACTAGGAATTTAAGTGCTATTTCCAGTTCACTCCTGTTCCCGTAAACTGGTGACTTGCTTGAAATAAATCAGAAAGCCAAATACCTGCCAGTCCTACGGAAGCTGAAATGTATTGCAATTACATTTAAGGTATTTTTCTGGGATGACATTGCAGTCCAGTGCCAGGACTGAAGTCTTAGTACTGGGCCACTTATTAGACCTGTTCAGCCCTGCCTTTCACAAACTGTTTTATTCATTCCTCAATATTATGAACATTTCCCTTTGCTAACACTTTTTTAGTCAACCTTATGTATTGATGACAAGTACAACAGGAAGAATAAGAAATGAAATTTGTATTTTAAAAAATCCAGTTTGACTAAGCTGAGGTAAGGTTTTAGGACACTGAAATCCAATTTCCCTTCTTAGGGGGAAATTCAAATTCTGTTCAGATCTTGGACAAGAAACAGCAAGGAAAGGTATTAAGTATCACATTACTTTTTGATGGAGAAATGGAAGCAAAGTATTGCTGGTAGCGGTTTGGAACTTTAACCCACACTGATCAATGAAAAATCAAAAGATAGAAAAAAAATCTAATTTGTATTGCAAACATTTGTTTTTGACTTTTTTATCTGTGCGCAAACCATCCGTTTGTTTGTCTATAACCCACAGGTCATTTTCTTGCCATTGTACATGCCATTCCCGCTGCGGTGTTACAGATAGGCAAAGCAAATAAACAGAAGGAGCAAATAAACAATCTTCAGTGTGAGGAATACAATTTATAATTAACGTGGTCAAGGAAAAGATTCTAAGCAGAGGCTTTAAAAAATTACAAGTCCTGATGTTCAACTTGTTTCTAAATTCGTCTGTGAAGCACTGATAAAATAGAATGAGAAAAGTCTTGGTAAAGTAAATTATATATTATTACACAAAATAATAGGAACATACAGTGCTGTAAGTATGAATTAGGCATCCTGTGGTTGACTTTTGCATCATATAAACATACTTGTCAGTCCAGTGCTGAAAACAGAGTCAGGAATTCAGCAGCTACTGTCCCCTGTCCAGATATTCGTGACTCTCAAAGCTCCTTGGTATAAATGACCTATAAGAAACTACTCATGTGAGTAAGGCAAACTACCAGAGTGAACTATATGTGTGATTAGTAATAATTTATTAGCTAGAATTTGAGAGTATAAATATATGAAGAACAATTAAGGCTCACTGAATTCAATTAGATTTTTCTATTGGATTTGTAGGCATTGATAAACAATGGGAAAGGAAGACATGTTTAATTTATGCCTAAAATGATACATACAAGTACATCACTATTAGTCATGCTACTGGTACATTGTATCTGTTGAGCAAAGGCCTAATAGAGAATTTCTGATATTGAATTTGGTAATTTTTGAAATGGGAAATTTTCCTTTAAAACTTTATGACATTTCAAGGATGCTTGAGTCCTGACAATACATCAGGGTTGTTTTCTCCCCTTGCATACTATGTATACCTACTTAGTGAGATGATCATCCTGCTTACTAGTTTGGTTTGGCTGTCAGGAGCAGACATTGGGTTTCTTGATTAGAACATTTATTCATAAAGACTCAATATAATTTATTTCCAAGTTATTGCTGAGCCAGAAACAAATAACTTCATTTTGATGGAGTGTCACTCAGTTTCTCAATTAACTCACCTAACCCCTTTCTGTGTTAAGTTCTATAACTATTATATTAATGTTCAAGTCATGAACATCTCTCCAAATTCCATTAATACCAACTAAGTCAAATCAAAACCATAAAATGAGCAGGTCCCGTTTCTCTTGCTTATTACACTGGATCCTAGCATAGACAGATAATTAAAGATATTTCTTCAAGCTCCTTGTTGCCTTGATTAAGGCTGTTCTCAACAGTCTGACATTCCACTAAGTACATGTTGTCTATTCTTTTCCCCTTTTGCTGTAAACTTAACAGTCTTCCAATTAGTGCAGAGGGCTGGTGAGACAGGGACCATTTACCTTGTGTATTCACTTCTCTGCTTAGAAGGTGGACCATACTGCCTTCCACAAATTACAGCTTCTGTCGAAGTCATCCTTCTCTTTACCATACTTGTCTTGCTGGTACTTCTGCTTGCGTGCTCCTCTTACAACTAGGGAAGGGCAGCAATGGGAGGTGCAGACCAGCAACAAGGAGATACCACGTAGCTTATTAGTAGGATTCCAAGTAGTGCTGCAGCCCAAGGATAAGCCAAGGAATCTGCCATTATCTGCAGAGTTCCTTCATCATTCAAGTTAGCCCAGGGATCTTTCCTGCTCCTGAAGAATCCAGTTGTTAAGATGGCCAGCCTTCTAGTAATCTTCCCCCAGGCATGTAATTCTTCATTCTTAGAGGTTTAGAAGAGGAGATTATAATCTCTGAGCTCTAATGCATTATGATATTTGGGATCAGTGCAGAGTACATTTTCTCACTGTCTTTCATAGCAATTACATATTATAAAAACATAGTATGCAGCTCTAAAGCTTCAATTCATGTATGGATTGCTATTTTGTGTACACTTTAAAGGTAATTCCAAGTAAAAGGTCATATGAGTATGATGACTTGTTAACCTCTCACAAATTTGGATTGCTGTGAGGTAAAGCATAGGGTACAATTTCAGAATAGATAATTTTTCATTTGTAAATGCTCAGCATTCAAGTAAATTGGTAAATGAATCAAATTTATGAAACAATCACAGATCTGAGTGTATTGTCATTACATATAGCTACTTCATAAACATCTTCGCGACTGTGATGGTTTTGGCTGGGGTAGAGTTAGTTTTCTTCACAATAGCTACTACAGGGCTCTGATTTGGATTTGTGCTGAAAACAGTGTTGATGACACACAGATTTTTTTCATTACTGCTCAGCAGTGTTTACACAGAATCTCTTCTGCTCCTCACACCTCCCCACCAGCGAGTGGGCTGGGGGTGCACAAGAAGTTGGGAGGGGGCACAACCAGGACAGCTGACCCCAACTGACCACAGGGATATTCCATACCATATGATGTCATGCTCAGCATACAAAGCTGGGAGAAGAATAAGGAAGGGGGAACATTCAGAGCAATGGCATTTGTCTTCTCAAGTAACCATTACACATTATGGAGCCCTGGTTTCGTGGAGATGGCTGAACACCTGCCTGCCGATGGGCAGTGGTGAATGAATTCCTTGTTTCTCTTTGCTTGTGTGTGCAGCTTTTGCATTACTTATTAAACTGTCTTTAGCTCAACCCATGAGTTTTCTCACTTTTAAGAGTCTGATTCTCTCCCCCATCCCACCAGAAGGGAGTGAGCAAGTGGCTGAGTGGTGCTTAGTTGCTGGCTGAGATTAAACCACGACAGTGACATGATGTTTTGTATTTACTAACCTGTGTTTTAATCCAAACATTATCAGGGAAATTAGTGGGCACCAGCAGTACAAATAAGCAGAAAATAAACTACTTTTCTATATATTATACATGGACTAAGTGTTTGGTCACAATAGTGTAACTTTGAATATTTTATGATAGAATTGAAATAACATTTACTCACTCTCAATAGTCATCTAAATCTACATTTGATGAATATGGCTAACCAGTCTGACATGCATTAAGTGAACCAGAACTAAAAATTATTTAAATACAGCTTTGTTGCTGTTCCAAATTTCCAGAGGAATACTTCAGCTCACCAGCAGGCATGCACATGGAAAAAGTGCTTCTGAAATTCTAAACCTAAATATTTTCCTTTTAGCTAGCAGAAATGTTCCTAATGTAAAAATCTGATCCTTTAATAAATTAGAGTTTATATAAACTCTGCAAAATTCTTTTTATAGGCAAGAACTAATCCTTACAAAAAGCTTCTGTGACTAGGTTTACTTGTATCTGTATCTTTTCCTCGATCAACTATTTCACATTTGTGAAGATCAGTACAGGAAAGAGTTCCTGGCACCTTCATTGAAATGTAGAAATTGAGGGACCTGGTAAATTCAAGAGATATTTGCTTTTAAAATTACAGTTTATGTGTATTGTCTCAGCCAGTCTAAGCTTGTTTCAGGATGGTTAGTAACTGGATATTTTCCAGTGAGTTGGAGTAGGCAAGGATTTTACATTTGCTAGTCAATGCAGAGTCAATCTTGTTACAAGAGATTAGCCGCAGACAAACACAGACACACAACTTCCAGGAAGAATTATACTAGTGCTCTTTTAGGATTTGTACTCCTTGCATTAGATAGTGAAAGAATTCAAGTATAGAATGGTACTTTTGCGGCCTAATTTTTCAATTCCTTGCTATAGTCCTTATTCATAGAAGCCATCTCATTAGTAGCACTAATGTCAGACTGTTTCCTTGATTAAAACCTTCTCCACATTCTGAAAGATGAAGATTCAGAGACATTAAAGATTATTTCTATTACTTTCAAATCTGGCTCTTCAAAAGGAAGAGCTGAACACAACAAAAAAAAAAAATCTGACTTCAAACTGAGACTATTTTAACATCATAAATCTACAGGCAGAAATTAGTTTCCCCTGTGTTCAAGTATTCTAGAACTTGATTGCTCCACTCAAGTCTGATGAGAAATTGTGTGAACACAGGTAAAAGCCATGCTGAACAGAAAACATATTACCTGAGAACTAAGGCTACATTACACACCTTCACATAGCTTCCATACAGGTTTATCACATTTATGATAAAAAAATGATAAACCTTCCATACAGGTTTATCAAATGTGAGTGCAGTTTAACCATGTCTGCCCTTTGGTAGTGACATAACACCTCCACAGACATTTGTCTGGTCCCAAAGAAAGACTTGAGTAGCCTCAGGTTTTCCTTACACTCTCTCAGGTGTGCAGCATACCTAAAGACTACACAACACGACATGGAGTTGGGGATGAGGGGTGGAAAACCAGAATATCAAATTCTGCATGATATCTGCTGGGCAGGCAGAAGATCTAGATAAACTGGCTTCCACCTAATGTGCATTGCTTCAAATCTGTATCTGCATTTGTGCCCTTAATGTCTCCTCACACTGAGTTCCCATTCAGAAGTTCAAGGAGCTTTATTTGGATGTTAAACAGTCTGGGAAATCATTGCAAAAATAATTTGCAAAAGTAATCAGGCAAATGTTTAGAAAAAAATTATGCTGCTTATACCCTCTTCTGTTAAGCAAACGATTTTACTGTCAGTTATTTTCAAAGAGAAAAACTGAAGCACAGGCTGGTAGTCATCAACAGTGTGCAGAATATGAGTTCCAAACAAGAACCTGGATCTAAGCATAGACCCCAGCCAGTCAGAATGGAAGTGCACTGCATGACCTATTTCTCCCACCTCACATAATCAAAACAACTCAAAAATCTCTTTTTGAATACATGACAGTCAAAACACACTAATTGCAACTAACCTGCAGGGCAAGAATTATTCAGAACAATTACACAGCAGAGTTTCCAAAATCCATGTATTTGAGAAAGTTTCCATTTGTAGATTTTAAACTGGAATAGTACAGATGTTAAAAAATGCAGTGCTGTACAAATAATCTCCAAAGCTTGAACATCAGGTTGGTTTCATTCCTTTCCTTCCTTTCCTTCCTTCCTTTCAAAAAGACAAATAGAAACACTCAGTAGAATGTGCTTTCATAGAGCATTCAAGAAAATGGATTCAAATCTTCGCTCTTCCTCATACAGGCTATGGGCTTGATCCCAGGTGCCTTCCTTTCTAGGTAAGTAACTTATATTGTAGAGTGGATTCATTTTCATTTTGACAATAAATTCACTGAAATGAACCTGGGAATTTTTTTTTTCTGGGAGGTGGGGAGTGGGGTGGGTGGAAAAACACATTGTCAAAAGTTCCCAGACACTTCTAATTGTAAGTTAGTTGCTGTAAAGAGAAAAATGAAAGGGAGGAAATATAACCATATTTGTTGGGCAAATCACATGCTAAATACATCCTTCTGGTGGAACAAACAGATGTGTAATGACAGGCAGAGTAATCTGAAAAAGTCAGTCTTTTGAGTTGGCAGCAGGAGATTTATGTTCTAGTCCCAGCTCTGTCACTGACTGATTTTCTCTCCAGTTCTTTGCCTTTTTATATGTCTTGCCTATTTAACTTATAAAAACTTTGGCATAACAGCATTCCCTTAAATTCTGTAGCTGTTCAGTGAAACCCTGGACACTCCATGGTAGCAGTACTGCTGTATTAGCAATGTGAAGCTGTGGGGACCTCTCAGACTAGATCTGAGTAGGCAAAGGCAGGAAGAATTGCTTCAGCAGTGGGAATAGGAGCTTCTTAGGAACAGTTTTTAAGAGCTAGTTCGAGCAAACCTGGCTGAGATTCTTCCAGCACAGCTCTCAGTCTCCAGCTGCAAGTGCACCCCTCCTATTCATCTCCATTGTCCAGGGAGTTCTCTGTCTGCTTGCATAAATTTAGAGCTTTGACATGAAAAGGACGGGGCTTTTCTCACCCTCAGGAACTTTTCCAGCTAGAGACTGATACTGTTACTATTTACAACAAAAAAGTACTTCTTTGATGCCACAGAGGGATACCAGCATAAACCAAGGTCAATGGGATAAAATCAGCCTCCAGTGCAAAACCATCAAACGTTGAAACACCAGTCTTTGACAGGTTGGTTTTTTTCTTCCACTTGGCTGTATAGAGCTTAGACAGTAGGTCAAATTCTGCTCTCACAACACTGTGAGCTTGGGAGATGTGAAGTTAACATTAAAGATTTATCAATAAACGTGTTGCACATATTGCATAATTTAGTCTCAGTGTTAAAATGACACATTTTTTCTTTATAAAACTAGAAATAATTGTTCTTTGGTAATATATTAACAGTTGCACATGTGTTTTATGGAACCTTCCTTTACCTAAAAAGGCTGTTAGATTGTGACACTAGGTTTTATTTCTTCCTCTTTTTAAATTTCATTTTTAGCTATTTAGGAGGGTTTTATTCTATTTTTAGTTGCCTTGACTCATGCTTGAATTTATTAAATTACTCTTCCCAAATGCTCACAGGGAGAGTCTTTTGGATTAATGGATAAATCTAAACTCACTCCCATTCTGCAACTAAATTAGTATATTACATGCAATTATTTATGATTCATCCAAACTGGCTTCCCACAGCCCCATAAATCTTACAGAATCAGAACACTGTGGCATCGTCTCTGCTGATAGTTTTCATTCTTCTGCCAGGCATAATGCTCTTTGAACTGGAGAAAAACTGTTCCTACTCAGCAAGGACCAGTTACACAGCTGGCACCAACAAATTTTGGAAACTGTGTCCAGCCTGACAGAAGGAAAGTAGGTATTTCCAACAGGACTGAGAACCTACGTTCAGTCTTGGAGCCTTCTAAATTCCTACTTATTTGTTGCCACACCCTGGAGGTGCCTAAGCTCCACAGACACCAGCTTTTCACATTAAAATTCTCCAGGCTCCTGAAATTCTGCTGTGGGCATGTCCAGAAATGCCTCTCATGTCATGGCACCAAGGTAGCTCACACCCTGGCACTGCCAGATCCAATGAACTCAGCTTTCCTGCACCTCTGCCCACCCGTCTTGCCCAAGGGGGAGACCCGGTGAGCATTTCCAAAACTCAGGGGGCTGCTGCTCTGCGAAGCGCAGCAGTTGCTGTTCTCTTCTGCCGTGTTTGAGAGCTCCTTGCTCAGAGCTTTTACCCTAGATGTGGGAAAGCTGGGTTTATGCCCTCCTGTGCCTGAGGATATCTAAACCCACGCCCTCGCCACAAGGCTGGGGCTGCTCTGGGTGAAAGTGCTCTCCACCCTGCCCTTTGAAGTTCTTCCACCCTACAGGAGCAAACCACGGCTTTGCAACAGCTGTGGAGAACATGAGCGAGCACGATGCTTCCAAGGGTTATGGCCCTCGTGGGAGAAGGCAAGAGAGGTTTTGGTTCTGTTTCCCTCCCCTAAGGAGTTTCTGGGTATTATGTCCTAGGTCAAACATATAAATGGTCTTTTTGAACTATATGGGAAGGGGCTATGCCGACGCTGCTCAGTGGGATGCTGAGGAGGCCGGCAGTGTTGCAGTTCATCTGTCACCCCAGTCAGCCCTCCCCAGCTGACGCTGTCTCCAGACCCTCAGCACTGCAGCAGCTCCTCCTGACTGGCTCTCCTGAGGGCGTCATGAAGGTCAAGTTTCTGAACAGCTGTTCTCCCCAGAGAAGCAAAACAACACCACCACCAAACAAGGACCTGCCGCAGCATTTCAAGTGCACGTGACATCTGTCACACTCCACTTCCTAGCTACTCTGCAGTCCCATATGCAGACACCCTGTCAGAGGCCAGCCAGCACCCTGCATCCTCCCCGGCAGCCTGACTGCCAGGTGGAAGGGATGCCACTTATCCCCATTTCCCATGGTCCAGGAGCAATTTGCTGAAGCTATTGTCTGTTCAGCAAGTGGTTTGAGGAAACCGGGTTTCTTCTTTCAGGGGTTTTGGCGAATGAGTTGCATATTTCTCCATAATATGCATCTATCTGGGTGACAATTCCGCCAGTGTTGGGCTGCCCAATTCTGCTAGCAACCATTGTTTCCCAGGGTGGTTTTCACAAAGTGGTAGCAGCCTCTGGGACCCCAGATCACACTGAGATTTTTGTTTTGCCTTGACTGTTGGAAGTATCTAGCAACTCTCCAGTTTCCAGCAGTGAAGTCATATGTGCACTCAAGTGCCCTTCAGTCTGTGCCCTTTTTCTTGTGATAGTTCAGATTCCTTGGCCCACAGAGACAAACCGCTACCCCACTTCATAAGGTTGACCGAGTCCTTTGGCTCACCGAGCGCATTGTTCAAAGATTAATTCTTGATCTTCAGCGCACTTCTTTGACTTCCTTAGGCGTCTTTCCAGTGGAAGTAAAACTTGCGACATCAGTCTGTCTGCAAATCGATGCTATCCATGGTGCATTTTGCCTCCTTTGTCTGATGTCAAACAAACCTGACAGGGAGATACATGTTTGATGGGAGAGATGGGGCCTGAGCATTCACAGATTCTCCTCAGAAGGTATTGCCAGCTGATTTCCATAGTGAAATGTGTATATGTGATGCATCATACATGTATATCTTTGCCAAAATGCCCTTCAGAAGCAGGTTAGAGGTATACAAAGATAACAGAAAATTTCATTAAAACTAAACTGGCAGACAGAAACATGTAGGAAAGCAGCCTTCACTACAGGCCATATTCAGAGAATTAATTACTGCAGTTAGGGACAGAAATGGGGCTAGTGTTTGAGAGGGTGGGCACTGCATGAACAGGTTTGTGAATGTGCCCTGTGCAGCTTACGAGGCGAGGACAAGGGCTGGACCTGGTTAGGGGCAATTGTTTATAGCTACTTCAGGAGTGGTTAGGAGTATATTACTAATGCCAGGGATCCGTACCCACTCCATAAATAACTATGCAACATTGTTTGTGGAATTCATTTTGATCTGGTCCTTTATAAGGGGTATGTTCATTTAAATTTAACCCTTTTCCTTACGAAGCAACTGGAAGGTTAGTGCCCTTTGTTTGAGTACAAGTCATACATGTTCTGTTTTTCTTGTGGTTTGCAGTATTCATTACATTTTCTGTTATAGAAGCTGACTACACTATAATCACTTCCAAATACTCCCCCTGACAAAGATAAATCAGCCTATGCTGAGCTCTGGGCTGCTATGGCCAGATTGCTGCCAATATCAAAGCCTGTTTAAAAGTAGCTGGGGGATCTCAGTGCTGCTCTCAGATACAGATGTTTAACATTTCATTACCTAAGTTTTATCCTAGCCTCCTCTATGCGACTGAACTGAAACCTTTTTAGTTTTAATGTTGCAAAATCAACTATTGTTGAAATCAGGCTGTCTTCTGTGTACCTTCTCCTGGACTGGCAGGTGCTGCTGGCATGTACAGTGAATTAGTGTTTATCCCTCCTCCAGCAATCCTTACACTTCTAGAGCATTTCAGCCCTGGTAGGGCTTCTAGCAGCTTCAGCAGTCTGTATCTCCTCTTTGTTTTACTCTTAGTGCCCTGCATGGTTGAGTGGCCACTGCGAGTTGAGGATCATAACCAGTCTGTTTATAGATGGTCAGCCCTGTAGAGCACTGTCCTTGCAGGACCTTGTTGGGTGGAGAGGACGGTCTAGAAAAGCCCAGGCTTGGTCAATGCCATGGCTGGCACAGATCATGAAGCTGTCACAACTGTGCTCCTTTATATACTACTCAGCTGTGCTTTTGCTATTTTCATGCATTTAACACCTGCACTTCTCAAGCTAGATCACTTTGTTGATACTTACACATAGTAATTAAAGTACTGAATGGCTTTTTCAGTTGAAAGAGAATCTCCCTGGTCATATATCATCAAAGACAGTTCAGAAGATCCCATTATTTCCGTGCATTTTTGCAGCTTGGGAAATATATTTTGGAATCATATGCTGCACTGTATCAGGAGAAGTGTGGCCAGCAGCTTAAGGGAGGTGATTCTCCCCCTCTACTCTGCTCTCATGAGACCCCACATGCAATACTGCATCCAGTTCTGGGGTCCCCAGCACACAAAAGACATGGACCTGTTGGAGTGAGTCCAGAAAAGGCCACGAAGATGCTCAGAGGGATGGAGCACCTCTCCTATGGTGACAGGCTGAGAGAATTGGGCTTATTCAGCCTGGAGAAAAGTCTCCAGGGAGACCCTCTTTTCCAGTACCTGAAGGGACCTACAAGGATGCTCCGAGGGGACTTTTTACAAGGTCCTATAGTAACAGGACAAGGGGCAACGGGTTTAAATTAAGAAGTGGGGAAATTTAGATGAGATACCAGGAAGAAGTTCTTCATGGAGAGGGTGGTGAGACACCGGAACAGGTTGCCCAGAGAAGCTGTGGATGCCCCATCCCTGGGAGTGTTCAAGGCCAGGCTGGATGAAGCTTTGAGCAACCTGGTCTAGTGGAAGGTGTCCCTGCCCATGGCAGGGGGGTTGGAACTAGATGGTCTTTAAAGTCCCTTCCAACCCAAACCATTCTATGATTCTATGAAGAAAAGGAGCTAGCAACACTGACAAGAAAGTAGTACCTTGTAAGGTTTTAAGGTAAGCATTGTTATTCTATTTGTTTTATATTTAGCAGTCCTTGTAAGACTAACTCACATTCTATCTTTGGTAGTGATTAATTAAAATCACTGACTGAATTCTTCCAGCAAGATTACAGACCAACTAATTTCAGTAATGCCCTTCATGACATCACACCTTGAGAAGTGAAATTTGATTAAGTTCAACACAAAACTATAAATAAAATAGAAAACCTGGTAAATAGTTTAAAATGACATCCAGAAGCTTTGCAAAGAGCAAACTAGAAGGACTACTTGAATGTTAGATCATACAGTAATGAGATATTTTTTTCCTTTAATTTTAGGAAACTACATTTGCAGGAGATAAAACATGTTCATTGGCATCTGAAAAATGCAAAATTTCAGCTAAGGCAATATTATTGCAATTTCCAAAATAATTCCATTTCTATGAAATTTCCATCAGAAAGGACTGTATTCAGTCCTTTGAACAGGGCTGTTTTCCCTTCAGCACACTTTAGAACATCTATCATTCCATGTGAGAGCAGATACTTTGGGGCAAAACTTTAGGCAAACATAAATCAACAAGTCTGTACTAATATTATCAGAGGTAAATTGGCTATATTCTAAGTTGATTTAAGCCAATCAGTTGTATAAGAGTAACAAAAATGTAATTTTATTAATTAAATAATCCATGATAACTATTAATGGACGTAAAAGGATTTTCAGAGACAGGAAAAAATATACAGCAGCTTTAGAATGTAATGAAACTTTTACACAACAACCTCTCCTGTTAGAACTGATTTTTGACATTTTTAGCAACAGCAGACTTAAATCTTGCATTCATGCTGTACGTACAAGAATATACATGAAGCATTTTGTGACTATTGTCATGGGAGAAACCATTACAGGAGAAGAGTGAAGTTGTGGACTGCACTGGTTTATCTTGCAAGAATTCATGAATATTTTTCAAAGGAAGGTCTAAGCGTCAGTTTTGATCCTCCTTCCCAGAGGGCACATAAAGACAATCCCCCAGGATGCACTGGCCACTAGCTTAGCTCTTGCAGTGAAATCTTTACCACCATGTATCTTCAGAGGACAGCCAGGTACTTCTGAATGAGATCCAAAACAGCTAGCTTGCTAAACTTGGGCCTGCCTAAAACCAGTGCATTCAGCAGGCAGCTGCTTAAACCTACTTATTGGGGAGTGCTAAGGGCAGGGGACAGTCTGAAAACCTGCTGCTGCCCAGCCTAAAAACAGCCCTTGGGAAAGCCAAGTGGCGAAAGTCCTTCACAGAACCCAACAGCTCTCCCCACAACTGCCTTTAAGAAAACAACTGCTCACCACACTGTATTTTATTTGTTGTCAGGTGTTTTTTGTTATTCTGTGTTTCTTCCCAAAAATACAGAGTCCCAGTGGTAAGCGAATGGAATTAATTTACTGAGCCTGAGGGGTTCAAACCCACTGCCCTCAGAAAAGCAGCCTGCATATCAGCCTGTGGGATAGGAACAAAACTTTCCACCCACCTGCCCTGCCGAAACTGAGCCACAGTACAGCAAAAAATTCAGGACTCATTGTCTTGGAGCTGCTTGCTCCTGTCAAGACTGAGGCAATTCTGGGCATGTACAGAGAGAGCCTGTGCAGAGATACAGCCCCAGGGGACCAAGAGATTGTAAAATTAAAAGCAGTGTCTAAAGGGGGAAAGTTCATCCAGGATTTTGCTGTTGGAAGGATCACAGCCCTGTGCCTTCATGCTTGTGGAAGCACCGTCCAGCACGCTTTCTCACCTGTAGTGCCAGCACTTGAGCTCTGAGGTGCACAACCTTTCACTGTGATACAGTCAGGACAAAGCATCAGCTTGCTCCGCTCTCTGCCCCTCTGCCCAATCTTTGCCTTTGCCACCTCTTCAAACATGCCTTTGGGAAAGGGATACCCCCTGACTATCTGTCCTCTACCTCTGGACCATATGATATCTTCGTGCTGATACTGTAACATGAATAATAAAATGAAATGCAGACCCTGCTTGTGCTGCTGAAGTCAGTGAAGTTGAACCTATTTACAGCAGCTGAGAAACTGCACAAATCTATTTGTTTTCTTTCTTCACTTGAGAAATCTGAACCCTTCATTTTCTATTGCATGAAAAGACACCACATAATGATTATTTTGGTGGATCATTTCCCATCTGCTCTGGGTTGTCCTTTCTGAGTTTGTACTTAAGTCTGGACAAAATCTTTTTTTAATGCTATATTTGTCTGTGAGCTGCATCCTGAAAAAAAAAGAAGGAAAAAAACACCACAAGTTTTTATTTAACAAAAAACTTCTCAGGTATGACTTGGAGAGGAGTAGGAAACAGATTCCAGGACCATTGTAGTGTCATGTCTGTGTAAACTTGTACAGGGTATTTCCTCAGAATTTGATAGCTTTTTAGTTTTAACCTGATGTCTAAATGAAATTACAATAAACCTGAAATGATGGAAAACCTTTTAGGATGCTTGAACTCCTTGGAAACAGAGGCAAGTAGGTTGAAATAAATCAGTTTCTACCTTTGGTTCATGTACCTGAAAGGCCGTATTACTTCTACTGCCCACAGTATATCATATTATATTATATTAGAGGCCTAATTAGTCACTGCCTTGTACATTGATCCACAAATCTATCCTTGATCAGAAAGTACTTAAGTGTGTGCTACTATGAACTTAAATAAATTCTTCCAAATTTTTCAAGTAAGAGGCCATATTTTCGAGAAAAGTGATGCAGTAAGATCTCATACCTAGTTTACACTACTTTAGAACAGTTATAAATCATAGTACAGTAAAATACGAGAACTGGCAACTCAGAGGTCTGGACAGACTGCCTTATTTATGTAGACTAAGTGATAATGCTGACATTTTAATTGCCCCAAAATTGTCCCAGCTGATACCCTAGTGCTCATTATTTCTGCAGTCACTTATGGCTACTATGTTTATCCTAGAATCCAAAATCCACCTCCTAAACTGTCCAGGTAACCAAACTTTCAGTTCTCTACTCCTCTTTCCTTCATACCCAGTCTCTTATTAGTTAGGCACTTAATGCTTTCACAACAACAAAATTTTTGGGGCATACTACAAGTTTAATATGAAGGATTAATAATGTGGAAACTCCTAACTCTTGCATGAACAGATATTTCCCTATAGAATTCACTTTATCTTTGGGATGAAAATTTACATATGGTCAACCTCCATTCTCCAAGTACCCCTTTAAATACTTAAACCAACACAGTACTTAAATAAACATTTAAATCTACTGTTGACTGTTAAAGGAATGTAAGTCAACAATGCTGCAAACACAAATTGCTTTTTTGCATCTTTTTTTACCATCATCCCATCTGAAAAAAAGGCCACTAACTGCAGGAGGTATTACAGATCATCAGGAAAATTAAGAAATCTGAACAACTGAAGAAAACAAATATTAGAACCAGTTTTGCCCATAAAATTGGTCTCCCAGCAGATTTACTTCTATGTTAATTGCTAGCATTAATACAATTAAATGCAATTAAATGCTTCTTTGATGCAATTAAATATTTCTGATTTGAACAGGACTAATTCATTAAGAGTTTGATGTTGAGATCTTCACATAAACTGTCTTGATTTTAACACTGACTGGCTCAATAGGGATAGTTTGGCCAAGGCTGAGCCCTTCGGAATCATTGTACAGATCAGGGTTGTTATGTATAATATTGTCCAGAAGTTGAAAGGCAGACGATGTGCTCTACACTATGAAAAAAACACCTCAATAAAAATAAAATATATGAAGCTCCACTGGAATTTTGAATGCACCAAACTTGGTTTACATGATTCAGGGAGAGATTTTTCATCCAAATAGTACAGAGTATGCAGTACTGTGATGTTTTTGCTCCATTCATAAATTTATCTGATGACTCCACTTCTAAACCCCATATTTAAAAACATGTGAATCATTAACTTGCTTCTGTTTTTATTTTTATGTATTTATTTGTATGTATTTTATATTTTAAAATGATCTCAGTCTCTTCAACTTCTTATTCTATAGTGCACATAAACATAGCTCTGCTATTGTGTGCAGGGTAAGACTGTGCCATTTCTAAACTATAATCAAATGGGAAATCTTTTTTTTTTCCCCCCACTTAAAACAATACACTGTTTTTAAACAAGGCATTTTCATGAAGCTATGAATAACTCTGCCTCACACAGATTTTGGGAGAAAATATATCATTATCTCGATCAAAGGTCAACCGCAGATTATAACCTTCTTTTTGCTTGTTATGATGAATGCCTTTTCTGTGGACAATGATAAGATATTGCAAGAAACATGTGAGAAAAGAATCTTAAGCAGAATACATCACCTTGGGTCCAAGAACTTTTTGCCATTATTTTGCATTATGTTGGTTGGCTAAAACTGAATTACCACACTTCAAGTTCGTTCACTTCTACTCTTTTTCTTTCAAAGGCATGTAGGGGAGAACTATGCATCAATTAAAGCTGATGGATGCAGATCCTCAGCTTCTGCAACTTCCAAGGCACTCGGAATACAATTGCCAAGGGAGGCTGTTACAAGAAGCACTGACGGAAAAACAGACCAAGAGAAGAAAATCAGAGAACCAGCCACATCGATTTGGGGTCTGCAGCACCCAATTATAGAGCAGGATTGCTGAAATGGATGTAGGTTTAGAAACCAAGCATGACTTGTAACATTGCTTGAGAAAAAAACATCTCTAGGCTGGACGTATGCTGCAGAGCAGGAGCAAAACCACGTGGCGAAAATTTGGAACGTGCAGTGACTTGCTCCCGTCATAGCAAAGTACAGGGAAAGGCTCTAAGGAATAATCAGACCAGACTGGAACAGGCTAAGCTGAAGGAGACGTTCGCTGAAGAACGCTGTGACCAGACTTTAGCTCATCACATATAATAGCCAAGTGTTGCCTCAGACAGCTTAACTCCCACTTTGTATTTTGTAACTTGTTTCTGCAGTGCTACGAGATGGAACTCACGTCCAGCAGCCAGTGGCCACATGGCTGCATATGCAACTGTGAAGTTGTGGATCAAGGGAGTGCGGGAACGTTCGGGGTGTGTCCACAGAAAGAGAGGCCCACAAACACTTGTTTTGCAGACCACTCAGTGGTGGTTCAGTCTCTAGTTGGGAAGCAGAGGGGAGTGTTAGGCTTCTGCAGGTTTTCTGTTTATTAGAGCAGGTATTACTGAATTTCTAAGCTTTAATATGAGGGTACACATGTGTTACAGAAAAAAAAAAGGTAAAATGCAATCCCTCCACACATGCACCTGTATAATAAATGCACCAATATTTTGGATTAAGTATTTTGCCAATGAGATTTCTTTACAAATTAGTCCCTCTTCAAATACATGAAGGTAGCACACAAGTCTAACCTTCAGACTTGTCTATCTCAAAAATATATTTTTATTTGTTAAAAAAACCCAGAAAATAAGAAAATAGACTCATCTCAATTAGCTAAAACATACAATCAGTTCATTCTTCCGATTTGCTATAATACAGCTCTTAAGTAGCTTATGAAAGAACTGCACAGCTCTTACACAGGCAAAACTCCCCAGAACAATAGGGGAAATCCGGCATAAAAGAAAAAAAAAATTTTCTACTGGGTTAGCAGAGGAAGCACTTTTATGTAGCAGCCACTTAATATTATTGACAAAAGCTACAGTCCTGCTGTAGAACATGGCTTTGCAGAGATTTTGATTTCCTGACTTGAAAGTAAATCCTGCAGTTTGCCCACTTTGCTACATTTCTCCCACTTCATGGTATCTTGCAGCTCCACTGCTATTATTTATTTATTGATTGTCCTGTAAGAAGGATCCCAGCACAGACAGGAAAACACTTCTTAGTATTCAGTTTATCTATAGGTGTGCAGGGCTATGGAGAGAGGGGAGGACAGCACGGTGGAGTGTCTCCGCCTGCACTGACATTACTAAGACTGATGGTGTTTCTCCCACTAGGAAGAAATGCATTCTTTAAAAAGGGGGAAAAAGAAAAAAAAAAAGTAACTTATCATTGGCTGGAGAGAGTCTGAGCCAGTAACAGTGCCATGGCGTGATTGATTTGTTTTTTCTAACACAGCCTGTGCAATATCAATGAGTTGAGAACACCCAGATGAAGGGAGGAAGATTAGGTAATACTGATTGAATTTCTCCACATTTCTTTTTTTTTTTTTTCCAAAAAAAAACCCCATTTTCTTTAGAATAAGGCACATCTATCAGATTACACACAAGGAAATACATATTCCTGGTAAAGAGGATGTTCTTGTGGTTAAAGCACGAACCTGGTAATAGGGGCTTTCTGTTCTATTCTCGGATATTTGTCGCATCAGGCCACATTCAGCTCTGGCTACCACAGCAGCTCCCACTGGCTTCAAGGAGAGCACTATTTGTTTAAGCCAGGTGTGCTATTTCCGTTTGGGAATGGCACAGATAATACTCAGTGACTCCTTTCCCAAGTGTGTTTATGAAAATAAAATTCACTCATCTTTGAACATTCTGAAGTGCTGCTGGAACACCAAACATTTTTATCATTTACTATTAAGTTACAAGCAGCAGTCCACAAGGCCCAGCTGGCATCACGCGTTTATTGTTCAGTTTTATTAGGAGGCCATCCTTACGATTCATTACAAAAGTGCACTTGTCCTGTGTCTGGGTTCCTTCTCCACTAAACCTAGAGGGACACCAGGGAGACATTATTCCTCAAGCCTTAAAAAGGAAGGGTTATGTATGTTCACAGGTCATGAAGAATTTTTGGAAACTACATGCAATTCAACTCATCATTTTCTCTCCATGCTGACTTAGGCCTGCCTGGTTGTGGATCCCCATCAGAAGATCAGGTTTGTCAATAGATCCATTTTCATCAGAGCTTCATTTAAAGAAGCTGAATTCATGCTATTATTACATCTTTTCTTAATTGCCTGTTCTTCAGATTTTTAAAAATCGTTTAATCACATTTTCCTTAGAAAATGTGATGAAACTGTCTTCCTTCCTTAGATCCCTTTCTGAGTATAATACATTGATTGGTATGTATGTATGCGTGTGAAAGTGAAGGGTTCTAGTCTGGGGGTAACAGTGCCAATAAGGAACAGGATTTTGCCTTTTTTGGGTGTCAGGATAGCCTGCTACCCCAAGCTATTCCTGGGCCAATGGTACATAGCTTTTAATCTTTATTGTATGTCTATACCTCTACCACTCTTAGTATTGATTCAGGGTACTGGCTTGAGCTCACTCTGTACCAGGTAACTCATTAATGTGGGACAAAATGGATTGAAGTTAGTCAGTGTTCATTTTGAGGTGCCTTTAGCATCACTCTCCAGCCCTCACTCAAACTGCTTGAATTTGTGGTATATGCAGTTTACTATCTAAGGGCAGCTCTGGTAACATTTTCCATCACATGACATTGCAGAGAAAATTGCAAATCCCATGAAATTCAGGGAAAGAAAAAAAAAAACAAAAACACCCAAAAAAAACCAACCCACCCTACAAATCTGTGTTCAAGGACTTTGAATTGTTTACTCCAGTCTTCAAAGCATTATCTTGCTAGGAAAGTGAGAATTTGATAATATGGGCAAGGTCGTGGGAAACGTAAGTCTTACTTTGGAAGTACTCACTCAACACAATCATTTAACCACCACTCATATTCAGCAAAACACTTATGTTTACCTTTTCTTATCATCATCTTAAGCAGCCAGGTTGGAAAAAACATCTATGCCACAGAAATCTCCACTGAAGTTAGCATCCATGTATGAGTATCCCTGAACTGAGCTGAACTTAGAACTGGCCATTTTTATCCTGTAGCAATTTCTTGAGAAGTCTCATACCTACAGTTTTGCATATATACCTCACTCCATTCACCTAAAAGACCCTCAGAACTATCTTCACATTGTACAGAAAAAGAAAATAGACTAAATTAAGGAGGAATCCTAATTTTCTTACTGCTTAGAGCAAGTTCCTGCCTGGAGCAGATCATATGTCCAAACATTCCATTTTCTGGCCAGTGGGAGCTTCTGTGATAGCCAGAGCAGAATGTGGCCTGATGTGACAAATATCTGAGAATAGAACAGAAAGCCCCTATTACCAGGCTCATGCTCTAACCAAAAGAACATTCTCTTTACCAGGAAAATGTATTCCCTTCACCTTAGAGCTACCAAGCCCTCCCTGAAGTGGCATGTTCTGCTGCTCTCCAGTCCATGGCTCTGATGCCACCTTCATAATCGTGAGAGCTGGGCTGCGTAACATAACAGCTAATCCTATGTCATATAAGATGTTAAGGAGGGGTTCGAAAAGGGAGGCTGCATTAACAAATTGGCCTCCCTAACTTTACCAGTAACCTAATCTCCAATTAATCACTCCAGATGAAAACTTCATCATGCCAGTCAGCAAGAAATAAGCCACAGCAGTGTGGTCAATTCAAGAAGTGAAATGTAAAGAAGTGCAAATTAATCCCACAAAAAATACACAGATCAGTGAACACAGAAACTGATCCCAGCCTCTTCTTTACACAGATCCCATTAAATCTTTGTAGACTGCTTCCTTAAGAGCACTAAACCCTCTACAAACAGAGCTTATTTGGAAAGCAGTTAACCAGTTTCCCTGCTGCTTAAAACATATTAAACAAAGCGTGGCAATGACAGTATTGCACACTGATTGAAAATGAAGCTTTGTCTAAAAATGGCAGTCCATTTTCTTTGGCAATATGTACCTATGCTCAGCCCTTTCCATGCCCACTTGGGATGGGGGAAGGCATAGATGGCTATTTGCATTTCTCTTAGCTCCCCATTACATACGTACTCCCTGCCACTCCACAGGTAGCCCACTTCCATTCAGCTGGAAGTGCAGCCTGGCAACCTGCTGAAAACCACTGAGATTAGTGCTTCTGAATAATTTTGTCTTATTTTTGATTATATGGTTTTTAACAGCCCACTCTGAATGTGGAGCATGGCATAAACCATGGAAATATCAGAGTCGTTAGTCATTTCTCCCTCATCAAGACTGGCGTCAGTGAAGGAGTAAAACACAACTACAGCATTTGGCATAAATCACAGCCCACTCTAGCTGAAAATTTGCAGCATCATTCTCCTGTGCTTGGCACAAGTCCCACTCACTGAAAGTGCAATGTCACAGAAATGAAGTTATCATGCCACTGCCAGCATTTGCATAACAGGTGCTCATTAAAGGGAGCTGAAGGACATTACTATAGAAACGGTTAGTTAGGGAACATCAGCCTCAGTTAAGGATAGCCGCTCTGGCCAGAAAATTGTAAACATTTGGAAACCAAAATGACTAATGAATAGTAGGTAAATTTATCTACTTTGCTTGACATTTTGATTTCTTTTTCACTCTACTAGATTCTTATCCTAATTTAAGCTTAACAATTTCCAAATATAAAGAAGTGTTTGAAACACTGGAAAGACAATACCAGATCCTCCTCCAAACTAATCTGCCAGTCCAAGAGACGTGGCGCCGCACATAATGCGGCATAAAGCAAGTAAAAGTATACAAAGCCAAGCAGCTGCACAAATTTGAATTAGATCATCATAAATCTAGCGTGTGACCCAGTGCGGCCACCTCTCAGTGCTCCCAACAAACCAGTCTTATACCAATGCTTTGACTAGCTTAATCACTCTGCCCAAGAGGCTTTATGTAATACCTCAGGCAGCAGCATAACAAACTGATCAAAAGCAGAGTAGGCTTCTATTTTTCCCCATGAACTCACATACCAGTGGTGAATTATATCATTTGCAGCACACCAGGAGAGTTCCAGCATATGACAGCATCTCTCCTAAATCCAGATCAACTGCTAGGAAGAAACATAACATTTAGGAAGGTGTATTAAACTGCAGGCAGCACACACACACGAGTCCATTACTGCTTGCATTAGGATGTTCGGTTCAATGGTTCTTTGCCCTGAATCGATGCTGTCGCTCTGCAGCACCATCACAACACAGCACCTCAGCCGGTTCATGCCATCACAGCAAAATCCATTTCAGTGATCACATTGTCTTGGAATCATAGAATCATAGAAT
>NW_010228105.1:0-1727 GCF_000690775.1 Eurypyga helias
TGAGTACCTCGGCCTTCTCCATATGGACGTTAGTAAAAACTGTTTATGGCACACTGTGTAGTCTCTTCCAGTTGGTAAATTCAGGCAGTTCTTTAGTAGAGATCAGGGTGTGTGAAAGACTTTCTTTCCAGTGTACTACTATTGAAGGCTTTGCACAAGTCCAGGTAGATGACATCTTTGCCAGTGACTTATTTCAAGATCTGTTTTGCCACATCTTCTGTCATCTTTATGTTTATTTGTACTTAATGTGTTTGATTTTTGGTGTGGTGTTTTTATTTTTTTCCTTAGTGTCCTGTTACCAGTGCTTTTTCTTTCTTCTAGTGCTTCACCCCACTTTTTGAATGCTTGCTTTTTTCACTTTGAATTAGCTTTTACTTACACGTGGCCCTGTAACATTTAAAGGATCAGTAAGAACACTTATGTTTGAACTAGTGTTTTGGTTGTGCTGTCAGCTTACTTCAGGAAGAAGGAAAGAGAGAGGAGGAGGAAAATATATTTTCATTTGTATATACTTCAGCCTTTGAATACGTTTTTGTGCATTCTATGTAGGAAATCTGATAATCTTTAAGGCTTTGGGGGAATGCTTCCAGTTTGAGAGAGAGTGTGCTTTCAAGGCCTGAATCTGGTGACAGACATGTTATATCTGTCCCTGAGGGAGAACAATATCTTTGTACAGGAGTTAGCAGGGCTCATTAAAAGAGCTTTAAAATAGATTTGAAGGGGGAAAGGGGTAAAACCAGGCTCACTAGACCTAAGACTGGGGGCATCACAGCAGGGTTGAAGGACAGTGTGCTAGCAAGGTCCTTTGGTCTGCCATCTCAGTCAAGGTAGGGGGTGGAGACCCATGTGGCAGAAAAGACACAGGGGTTGTTTATGTGCCAGAACGCAGGGTGTGCTTCTCACACCTGAGAATAGTCATATGAGTTGGGGCTCCTTCCACCAAAATGTTAGTGGGATCAGTAGCCCAAATGAAGTGCATCTACACCAATGCACATAGCATGGAGAACAGAAGAGCAGGAACCCATTGTCCAGCTGGAAAATTATGATGTAATTGCAGTCACGGAAATGTGGTGGGCTGACTCAGACACCTGGAGTGCTGCAATGCATGCCTGTAAACTCTTCAGGAAGGATAGGCAAGGCAGGAGAGGTGGTGGAGTAGCCCTGTATATTGGGGAGTGTTTTGACTGTTGTCGTGGTTTAATCCCAGCCAGCAACTAAGTACCACGCAGCCGCTTGCTCACCTGCTCCTCCAGTGAAGGTGGAGGATTGGAGGAAAAGACAAGGAAACTCATGGGTTGAGATAAGAAAAATTGAACAATTTAATAAATGAAAATAAATGAACTGATGATGAGGAGTGCCATGCTGGACCTTGTCATCACAAACAGGAAGGGGCTGGTGGGGAATGTGAGGCTCAAAGACATCCTTGGCTGCAGTGACCACGAAATGGCAGAGATTGAGATCCTTAAGGAGCAGGCTGCACGGCAAGTTCACTACCCTGGACTTCAGGAGAGCAGACTTTGGCCTCTTCAGGGAACTGATTGGCAGAGTCCCATGGGATGAAGCACTGGAGGGAAGAGGGGCCCAGGAAATCTGGCGAGTACTCAAGGATGTCCACCAAGCTCAGGAGCAATGAATCCCAATGAAGAGGAAGTCGGGTAAAAAGGCCAGGAGGCCTACGCGGATGAACAAGCCGCTCCTGGCGAAACTGAGGCACAAAAAGGAAGCCT
>NW_010228106.1:0-305 GCF_000690775.1 Eurypyga helias
CCACAGCTGAAGGCGGCCCCATTAGCATAACACTGATGTTTAATTTTCATACGCATAATTAGCCATATATTTAACACTAATAGCAACATGCAGCCTTCCAGCATTAAACAGCCGGGGATTTGATCTGGCCTGGGCTGAACTTTCCCGGTTCCACCTAGGCTGTCTGGGGTGCGCAGTTATCACGGCACCGCATCTGTGCAATCGAGCGCATTTTGGCGAAGGGAGAACACCAATAAAAGCGAACATTCAAAACAAATCGCGGCGCTGATGGCGTTAGAGGCATCACCGCCGACCTGTCTTCCCCC